>NW_026515709.1:0-214214 GCF_025526975.1 Fimicolochytrium jonesii
ACGCTGGACGCTCAGCGGCTCGCGGTCGCGAAGGCGGTAGTGCACTGGCATTGCAATCTTTCAGAAAGGTGATTCGTTGGTTGATGAAGTGATTGATGAAGTGGGTTGACTCAAGATCGTGTTCCGGATCCTTTTATACGCACTCGGTCAACCTCATCAAGCTCCCCAAAAAGTTACTTCGCGCTACCGCGTTCATCAGAGAGGGCAAGGAGAACTCGCCCTTGTGTCTATTTTGGGATCCTCCAAATCCGGACGGTGGAACCCGCGCGACCGCGTTCACTAGAGAGGGCAAGTGGAACTCGCCTTGTGTCTATTTTGAGTTCCACCAAATCCGGATGGTGGAACCACTGAAGGCCTCGCCCCCCAGAGGCGTTAGGGGTTTGATCGCTCCACTAGGCTCCCCCCTTTTGGGGAAGAGCTAGCGAGCGACCTTCGCGGGCGAAACCGCGTACACGTATATTATAAACGATAATAAATGCATATGATCCAGCACATCTTTGGACCCAACGACGCCGGATCGCGCACGGCGAGACCCGACTTTGGCGAAATAGTAAATGAGATGCATTTGATGATATGGGAGATGATATGAGGGGCTACGAGAGCCCTGTGCACGATCCGACCCAAAGATGGCGGCGATATGAGGGATACTGGCTATTCTCCGCGAGGCCGTCGGGGGAACGATTTTCGCCCCACGCTGTACTAATCAGGCCTCAATGGATTTTGGGGAGAATTTTGTCCCCCGCACGTCCAACCGGGAAGTGCCCGGGGACCGCGTCACGGCGACGCCGTCGGGGGAACAATTTTCGCCCCACGTTGTACTAGTCAGCCCTCAATGGATTTTGGGGAGAAATCTGGCCCCCGCCCGTCGCGACGCCGTCGGGGGACCAATTTTCGCCCCACGCTGTACTAGTCAGCCATCAATGGATTTTGGGGAGAAATTTGTCCCCCGCACGTCGCGACGCCGTCGGGGGACCAATTTTCGCCCCACGCTGTACTAGTCAGCCCTCAATAAATTTTGGGGAGAAATTTGGCCCCCGCACGTCAAAACCGGGAAGTGCCCGGGAAGTATTTGTGGTATTAGCACCGATCCATATGTGAAGTATATATGTATTGAGCAAATGGCAAATATACATGAAGAGGTAGGCGGAGATGAGCCACAGATAAATAGGAGATCTAGTATGCAACAGGGCGGGTAATAGGAGCGGAATTCTGCCGCACCGCGAGTTGAACGCTAGGATGTGTGCGGATGTATCGTTCGAAAGCGTCGGACGACCAACGACCCCACCGTTGAATCCACAGTGTGTCGTACCCGAGAATGGCTAGGTGAGTGGCCCCGCCCGCTCGAAAGCTAGATGCGCCGATGTCCGTGTTCATGGTGGCTGTCCAGACGGCGTTGAAAGATGCGGATGTGGGAACCAAGCCGTTGTCGAGGGTCCACAGATAGGGACCGTGATTGTGCGCAAGAACGAAATCGAGCGCGCGCACGGGGCAGGTAACCGAATCAACGGCGGCAAGCACGAGATATTGCGTGTAGTGAGTTGAAATTTTGGGGTAGGGAACCAAGATCTGATAACCGTAATCGACTCCATTGGCCATTGGCGCAGGGATGCGTGTGACATGCGAGCGGAGAAGAAGTTTGCGGTGTTGTTGTGGGGATCCATCGGTGAGCACCTCGCTGCGCCGAGCGAGCCCCCAGAACGCGACGCACGCTATGGCAGCGTAGATACGGTCGTTGAAGTTGGGCGTGAGAAGAGTGAGAACGAACTTTGAGAGCTGGGAGTATTTGATTTTGGGTTTTTATTTGAGAGGCGGCCCCGGTGCAATGCGTTCGAAGATACGGAGTTGCCGAACTGCGGCGGGATGAAAGCGAACAGGTGACCAGTTGACCCCGAGAGCGGGGTGGCGATCAAAGAGCCCAGAGGGATAGCCGTAAAGGGTTTTTGCTTGGATTTGTCCGACTGCGACCCGGCGGCCTTGGTGGTACAACCACGAGAGGAGGAAAGGAAGTGTGATGGGGAATGGGTCACCATTTGGGTGGACCCAACTGTTCGTGGCCGCAATGTTGAGATAATTGAGAACGAAGCGCGAGTAGTTGCGATTTCGGTGCAAAGACGGGTGGAGCACGACTTGGCGAGAGAAGGTATGTGGTGGCGCATCCGCGCAGAATACTACAGCTGATGATGACGATGTGTGAAACACAATGACACCGCTGAGGATTTCAGCAAAGAACAGGACGTAGGCAAGATAGCCGGGACCTGCACCTTGGTCGGATGCGCTGCCTGAAAATCCAAGACAAGGCCGCGTGAGAGCGCATCGCACCTGGTGAGGAAGGTTCTTGAAGCCCATACGAGGCGAATGTCGAACTCGAAGCGCACGCTTGCGGTGTAGATGTTCCGTATGAGCTCGCAAAGAGGTGTTGATCGAGCGCGGCCGTTGGCAAATGCGGTGGCGTTTCCCTCGTTGTCTGTGACCCAAAGAACTCTCTTGCCCGATAAGTAGGGACCGAAGGTCTCGAGTCCGATCGCAATGGTTGCCATTTCAAAAAGGGCTGATGAAGATCCAGCGGCGTGGTAAAACCCGGGGCACCAGCGGCCAACGATGAAGGAGTCCTTGCAGGTAACCCCGAAGCCAATTTCGCCCGAATCGGAAGCAATGCCGAAGAGTTCTTGCGTTTCCCACTCTTGTTCTGACAGTAGACAAACTCCAGACCCCTGAACAAGCGTATCGTAGTGCCACTGGAGGTTGTGACGGGCGCCAGCCGAGAGGCGGATGGTGTGCCGGGAACCCTTGCTGGCGTTGACGACGCCTGTTAGCTTCCATAGTTCGCTGAGGTACACCCGCGCTTGCCAGATGACTTGGGACGCCCACGAAAGGACGCCAGGAAGTTGTAAGAAGGGAGTCTGCTTTCTTGGCGAAATCTTTGATCCAGGCGCGGTAGAATAGAATAAGTCCGAGGAATGCTCGTACTTTGGTCAGGTTCTGGCAAGGGGGTCAGCTGGTGATTTTTCGGATCTTCGATTGTTCGGGTGCTCTTCCATTGTAAATGCCTGCAAGACTTGCCTTCGACATTCCCCAGCTTGATTTCTCGCCGGAAAACGTGAGTCCTGAATCGATCATAAGAATTTAATACTTTTTCGCAGTCGTCCATGTGGTCTTGTATGAATTTGCGAATATTGGGTTTCACGTGTGTCTCTTCTCGATATTTCCGCCCTTTCATGCCGGTATCATCGATATATACGCTGACGATGTCGGGCTTGAGGGATTCGAAAACTTTGTCGACTGCTCGTTGAAATTGAGCTACTGAATTAGTTCCTACTTGAGGGAGTCGGGTAAGTCGGTAAAATCCAAACGGCGTAAGCATGGCTGTAATGTCTCTTGATTTGGGGTGTAGGGATGCTTGGTCATATCCGGAATACATGTCAGCCATCGATAAAATCGAACGTCCAGCAAATTCTTCAGCAAAAACTTCTGCAATCGGCGCGCATCCGGCATCTCGTATTGTCACGCTGTTGAGCATCTGCACGTCTTGTACAAATCGGTATGTTCCGTTCTTTTTGGGTACTAGGAACCAGGAGTTTCGGTAGGGTCCAAATGAAGGTTCTAACAGTCCTGCGTCTCGTTTTGTTCGGAGTAGGTCTGTCGCGATTTTCCTCATTTGCGGGGGTAATCGATGTGGTCTAACCATCCAGGGCATGTGCGGGATCGTATGAATCTTGACAGGTTCCTCTATGTGTGGCTTCAATGTTCCTCTTTCGCTGTCGTCGAAAGCGAACGCCATGTCGTATTTGCGCAATTGTCATAAGAACGCAGCTCGTTCTTTGGTAGTCAAATTGTCTCGGAAAGTAAGCAAGTGGTCTCGTCCATCGAATCGATTTTTGCGTTCAGTGTTTCTGGCGGGTGTCTCGGTTATCGTAGATCTGGGTAAAGCTTCAGGTCGGATGCCTCCGGGCAAAGGTTGTGCTACAGGCTTGATCTTCTTCGCAACAGGCTTGAATTTCGTGCGTACTTGCACGGAGTACAGTTCTTCTTTGGAATCGGAGTTGGAGTCGTATTCGGAATAGGTTCGTCGTCGATTAGGCTGAAACGGATCATAATTGATGCTGTAATCACTGTCGGAATCAGAAATAAGACTTTCTTCTATGTCGGATTCTTCGGTTCGATCGTCGGATAGCATTGGCATATCGTCCATAATTGACTGCTGTCAGTAGGTAAACGCATGTACATGGTACTCGATTGATTGCTCGTAGGCTTCTTCAACGTCGCATTCTGAATCTTGTTCGTTGTCGGTCGCAATCGCATCGGTCGGTTCTTCAGTGACGTTTCCTTTTGTCGAATTGTATTCTTTGCTGTCCGTTTCTGTCTCGTAGTACTGGATCATATACGGTCGCATTCGTAGAGGTCTTCGGAGTTTGTGTCCATAGAGCATGTCGATATCTTCAAGGTATTTGGGATGAACCTGTTGAGTTATTACTGGGAAGTAGCCGATGAAGAGCAGAACCATTACTGGTCTTATTGTATTACTTGTTGTATGTCTATATACTCCGGACTCTGGCGTCGGGGTCTTTGTCTCTCTGACCGTGACAAGACTGCTTACGCGTCTGCTTACGCAATAACAGCAACTGACAGGATAGTTCGCGTCTCTGCACAACACTCCCCCGACTCGAGCTGTCCAAAAGTCAGCCTGTCCAACTCCCGCTCTCAATTCCATTCCAATCAACAACACACTCTCTCTCTCCGACACCCAAATCCAACCAATCCATCAAGATGCCGAACGGTGGTCCAACTTGCCCGATCTGTATGGTCAACCCTGCCAACTACAACGGGCCGTGCGGGCACCTATTTTGCCGTACGTGCATCGTCCAGGCGATGGTGTCTCATTTGCACGCCCCACGCTGTGGCGTCTGTCGGTGAGTGGTGAGAGGAGGTAATCCAACTGATAAATGTGTATTGATTGCTTCTCTTAGAGCCCCTTGGCCAGTTTACTTAACCCGGGATTGCCACGACCGTCAGTGCTGCATGTGCGGCACTAATCCCATCTCGTGTCGTATGGTGACCTCGTGTGGCAACTGCACCATATGCAACGGATGCTCCCTTTATCTTGTTTGGCGTCACCCGTCGAATCAAGTTCGGTGTCCGTCGTGTCATGTAGTTTTTGACGCTCCGCCGCTCACTTGGCTCCGAAGAGCCATTATTTAACAATACGGCGTGTAGTGTAGACTTTACTGTCGTAGCCCACATAATTCCCGTAAATAAACAAAGGCCGGTCTCGGAAGAGCTTTCGTTTGGATGTTCGCTATCATTTCTTTTGTTGAGATATACTGAATATCTAGCTTGCGTTCAGCTACAAGTTCCCGAATAAAGTGGTGTCGAACGTCAATGTGTTTCGTTCGCTGATGATCCACGGGATTGTTCGCAAGTTTGATGGCGGCTTGGTTATCTTCGTAAATCAGTATGGGCTTGTCGGATGCGCCCAGGATTTCCTGTTTCATCCGAGAGAGCCACAGCGCTTCTTTGGCTGCTTCTCCAAGCGTTACATATTCCGCTTCCGACGTAGATACTGTAACTGCCGCTTGCCGTTGTGACTTCCAGGATATCGCTACCCCGTTTAAGGTGAACGTGTACCCTGAGACCGAACGCCTAGTCTCTTCGCATTTTGCGAAGTCCGCATCACTGTTTCCCCGGAGTTCGTTATCTGACTCGTTATTGTATTGTAGGATAAGCTCTTTCGTTTTGGCAATGTAACTGAAAACCCGCTTAGCCGCCTTCATATGTGTCTGTGACGGCTTAGCCAGAAACTGGGATAACTTAGATATCGCGAAAGCGATATCAGGGCGAGTTCCAATCATAAGGTACATCAATGACCCTATCATCGATTGATACGTTGCAACGTCTGCCGGTTTCTCATCCGCAGTTATAATCTCAAGCTTCACGTTGGGATTCAGCGGCGTGTCGTGCGGTTGCATCTGCTCCAATCCGAACTTCCGTAGTATATCACTAATGTACTTCTGTTGTCCAATAGTGAGGGTTCGTTGGATGCGATTTCGTCTGACTTCTATTCCGAAGAGGTAAGAGAGCTCCCCCATGTCTTCCATTTCGAAGCGTAATTTCAAACCTTCTTTAATCGCTTCCCGTTCCGCTTTGCTCGTTGAAAGAATTGTCAAATCATCAACGTAGACGGCAATGATGATAAAACCTCGGCCAATGCGCTTTATGTAAAGAGCGTAGTCTAGTTTGGAAACGTTGAAACCTTTCTCTCGTAGGTAAGCGTCCAACACCATATTCCACAACCGAGGTGACTGTTTCAGTCCGTACAGAGAACGTTTGAGTTTAAACGTTGTCCCGTCTGGTAGGCAAAGATAGATTACGGTGTCGAGGTTCCCATTCAGGAATGCGGTCTACATCCATCTGATGGATCTCCAAGTCGTGTGACGCTGCAATGGCTAACAACATCCGCAACGTATTAAACTTCACGATGGGCGCAAACGTTTCATGGTAATCTATTCCCTCTCTTTGCGTAAATCCTCTGGCTACTAAACGTGCCTTGAACTTCTTTATTGAGTTGTCAGGATTGCGCATTACTTTAAAGACCCATTTGGAATCTACTGTGTGCCCAGTGTTTTTCTGATCTGATGATTCCCAAGTTCCATTCTTTGCGTGAGAAGCAAGTTCTTCTTCCATAGCGGCTTGCCATTCGCGTGAGTATGGGGATTTCATAGCGGCTTGCAGTGTGGTGGGTTCATCTGTGTCCACCGTAGCTACCAGGAGTTCCGCTCCTGTGTACTGACCGCCGTCGTCTTCGGCCCCCAAAAACTCAGATAACGCTACTGCGTCTTTTACAAATTTGTAGGGTTCCCATGTGGGGTCGTCGAAACCTTCCCACTTGACGAGGTACTCCTTCTCCCCCAAATCTCCATCTCCACGCGACAATAGTATTTTCTCAATGGCGTATTCTGCGGGGTCGTCTGATCCAGGAGCAACGGATTCGCTACGACTGTTTTCTTCGTTGAAGGTTACATCCCGAGACTCAAATATCTCGAGCGTATGTTCATCAATGAGACGATAAGTGCCATGTTTAGTGGCATGATACCCTAGTAAACGCAACGGGCCTAGTGCGCGGGCCGAAAGTTTACTTCTTCTCGTCTGTTTAGGGATGTGGAGAAACGCCTCACTCCACGGCGTCCGCAAAGTCGATATATCCGCTGATTTCCCATACCATTTGTGGTATGGGGTTGTGCCAGTGGCACTGGCCGGTGTCCTTTGTCGGAGGTAATTCACCAAAACGGCTAATTCGTTCCAAAGGTTTTCTGGAACGTTACTCATCCACATTCTGGCGCGAACTTGATCCATAACTGTTCGGTTGAACCGTTCCGCAATACCGTTTTGTTGGGAAGAGTACGGCTGTGTCGGGACTAGCGAAATCCCGGCTTCTTTGAGTTCATCCGACATATATTCTCCACCGTTATCACAGCGCAACTCTTTGATCTTTCCATTGCAGTGGCGCTCGGCGTACGCTTTGAATTCTCTCCATTTCTGGTGTACTTTGCTTTTGTTTTTCAAGATATAGACTACTGACCATCTTGAAAATTCGTCAATAAACGAAAGAATGTACCGCTTTCCATTAAATGACTTCGTTTTAGGACCAAGGTCCAATACATCTGAGTGAATCCTGTCCAGTAATCTGGTTGCAGGCCGGGGGTTTTGCCCACTGAAGGGCTTCCGTGTTTGTTTTCCTTTCTGGCAGCCCACACATAGCTGTGCGGGTTCGTCTTTGTGGCTGGTATCAAGTTCGAAGTCATACTCTAAGCTCGCAGCTTGAAGCGCTTTGGATCCGATATGTCCAAAACGCTGGTGCCATAATTTATTGACGTTGCGGTCTTGGGCTTTCCCTCAAGTGCCATAACAAACGCTTCAGGTTCCGCTTCAACATATCCTTCAAGAATGGAAGTCTTCCATTATGGGTCACCCTCAAAACGGCTGCCCCATCTCGTCTAATTTCAGCATCTCCTCTTCGAAGTTGAATGTTGTAGCCCTCGTCAATCAACGGTGCGGTACTGCAGAGATTCCTACGCGCACTAGGCTCGTAGAGTACGTTCCGCAAAATAATGTGTTTGTCCGGTCTTCATTGTTGAAGACCCGGATGGTTCCAGCTTTCTGGGCTTCAATGGTTTGGCCATTGGCCACTGGAACGGTGACCGGTGCGATGGAATGAAGCTCTTCAAACATGAACTCATCTTTGACAACATGATGGGTTGCGCACGAATCCAGGGCAATGCTGTGGTCAGCACCTCGGTCCGTCGCAAGTACCATGTTTGCCTCCGCTTCTGATTTCTGCTTATCTTTTCCAAGCAGCTGTTGCGCTGCCTCTATCTTCGGGCACGTTGTTACCCAATGTCCAAGTTCCCCACATAATTTGCACGGGAACCGTTCAAAACAAGATCCACCACCTCTTTGGGCACCTCCACGTCCACGGCCTCTACCTCGGTTTCCTCCACGACGAGAGTTATCCGAATTATTCTCTTTCTTCTTTGAGTTCTGATTGCGCTCATCAGACGACTCTGACAACTGTTGCGCTTCGGCATTACTAGCTTCCGCTGATCTGGGACGTGAGTTGCGTGTGGGGGAATCAAGCGCTCCCATCATCTGCTCTTGACGTGTAGCGGCTTCCTGCATACCATCCAGGTTCGGTAATTCTTTACTGATAATTGCGAAATAGATGGGTCGTTTTAATCCCTTGAGGTATCTATCTTCCACGTCTCCTTTGGATGAACGGGGGATCTGCATCACTAAGCGGTTAAATGCCGCATTATATGCAATAACTGAGTGAGTCTGTTTCAACCCATCGAGTTTATCCCGTATCAGCGTGCCGTAGGCAGGTGGAATGAATCTCTTCTCCAACGCTGCCTTCAGTTCCATCCAGGTTGTTGGGACCTCAGCTCTTTTTTCTCCAGCGAAAGTCCGCCACCAGATATCTGCGGTCGACGTGAATTTACTGGTGACTATGGCGATTTCGATGTGCGGGGGTAAATCCACCGTATAGATGTAATTTTGAACCTTTCTGATAAACTCATAGAGAGCTTGCGGTTTCCCCATGTCCCCGTTGTACTTTGGAATCTCCTTCAACAACTGATTGGTTACGAATGAGACATTTGCCTCAGACGTGGTACTGTGTGTAGGTGACGCATATCTCTTCGTTGGAAGAATGTCTGGTGGAAGAACATCGTCCCCGAACCCTAGTGCTTCCTTTTCCTGCGCTGCTTGCATCTGAGAGGTCTGCATCTGCAGAATGACCTTCAAGATCGCGTTCTGAGCTTCTCTCTGTTCACGGAGCTCGTTTTCCAACATCTCCAGCCTGTATGCAGCCTCGCCCTTCTCATCAACTTCCGCCGGCTCTTGAAGCACCGCTTCTACTGTTTTGTCGTGCTCGGCCTCAGCTCTTACTGCAGAGCTTGCCTCTTCAGCGCGGGCGCGTGACTGAATTGGGTTTAGTCTGTCTATATGTCTGAAAGCCATGGCGGTTTCTCGTGTTGACTTAACGAGTTTGCGATACGATCCTTACTGCTTTGTTTCGGCTCCGCAAACAGGGCTCATAACCTGTTGAGTTATTACTGGGAAGTAGCCGATGAAGAGTAGAACCATTACTGGTCTTATTGTATTACTTGTTGTATGTCTATATACTCCGGACTCTGGCGTCGGGGTCTTTGTCTCTCTGACCTTGACCAGACTGCTTACGCGTCTGCTTACGCAATGACAGCAACTGACAGGATAGTTCGCGTCTCTGCACAACAGAACCCATCATTTTGAAGTCTTCCGGTACGTATCCAGGGGTTGAATTCCATATTTGGCTGGTGCGGCGAGGAATTGAGCGCTTTTGGCAGAATCGGGGTCGAATATACGACACCATACACTTCCGTCATCGCAATTCTTCCCTTCTAGTCGGGTAATACGGCGGTAAGGTCTTCCTAAAATCAAATTGTGACTGAGGGACTCGGAACTGACGAAACAGGCGGTCGAGCAACTGATGGATCCAATAGAAATCTTGACGTCGTAGACGACACCATTAATTCGACTGGGTCTTCCATCCATATTCTTCAATGTCGTGTTCGCAGGAATGGTCGTTTCGATCGGGATGTTCAGGGCTTCAAATAAACGCAGCGACATCAGATTCACTTCGGCTCCGGACTGGCTGATCGGAATCGGCGTTGGCAAGAAGGCTGCGGCGCAACAAGAATGTTGCTCGATCTGCCTGTGTAACTTAGATGTGCATCATAATTGGTGATGTATCTTCATCGAAGGCGGAGTCTACATATGACACAACGGCAGGATATCCTTATGCTTCTCCACCATCACTGCCTTGAATGTATCGAAATCGGCGGCAAGTCCAATCGCGGAAGGCACATCGGCGAATGGCCGCCGCATAGCCGAACCTGTACTCGTAGGGTGGGCCCATAATGACAGATCGAGTTCGGCCGGCTTGTGTTAAGAGCTCTGGTGGGGCTCCCGAGTGATGTAGTCCTGATTGTGGACAAGTCACAGGCTTTGTGTATAAGAACTCACGCTTGACCAAGGCACGACCATGTTCCAGTTCATGGAGCGTGCTCCACCGAAAGAAAGTCGTGTTCAGCAGAAAGCCAAGGTTCGTCGCAGTAAAGGAACTGTTGCATGTTGACGTTTGCGCAACTGCGCTGGCATACATTTCTAACGGCACCGGTATTTGGGAAACGACAATGTTTACAACGCTGTCTTAGTTGTGGCAGCCGTAGCCCAGATAGTGCACGGGCAGACCCTCTAGCACGGCCTCGCTCGCCATCTCACACATGTATCTTCCAGTGTTAGCAAAGGACACGTAGTGCGTGTAATCCTCGCCGTTGTCTGGAAAGATCTGGAAGCGCTCCAGCACGTTCCAGTGATCCCGGACGTAGACAAAACTTCCGCTGACAGTGATTTGTTGGATGTTCACCTCCACCGGGATGGCAACTTCCACCCAACGTTTGTCCGTGCATCTCCCAGCACAGGTGTACAGGGTTCCGCCGCCTGACACTATCCATACACCGCGGCGGTCCGCATCGAATGCTTCCACGATCGGCCAGTTCCCAGACCAATGTTGGTCCATGCTTCGACGCAGCCCTTCGCCATCGTACAACAATCGATCGGTTCCCACACGCCATAGCGCGGCGCCTCCAACGACGAGCACTTCGTCACTTGCCGGTTCCTCAATAATCGCCCGCCACCCATTGTCTGCTGCACAGGGTCTCTTGCATGTCAGTATGCTGCCATCCACATGGACGCCGTAGATCATCCGCGCATCCAGATTGTATCCGCTCTTCATGTTCATTCCCACTATCCGACATTCCTCGGCCAAGGGCAGCGTACACTCATGAAGAGTGTTATTCGCGCCATGGAACAGGAGTGAAGAGTACCCAACCGAAAATGATGTGACATCAAACGAAAGCTCCGTACTACCGAAAAGGTGTCCCGTCGAGTTCATCCAAATCAACGTCTGGTTGTTCAGTGGGATGGTCCACACCGTGTCGCCGAACGCAGCAAAATTTCAAACGTCCCGCGCAACTTTGTGCATAGCCAAGTGCGTGGTGTAGCCCTGTCGCAATCGGCTAAGCCGTATCATCAGCAGTTTTATCGCCAGCCGTTGGATCGTGTTTCGCTCTTTTGATGCACACTGTGCTGTGTGACACAAGGTTGCATTCACGAGCAAACTGAGCACTAGAACGCTCCCGACGAGGAGAGTAAGTCCTGATCTTTTCATTATTTCGCCGCAAACCTCTGTCGAATGGGATAAGAGGGATATGTTGATGCATTTGCGGATAGTGTTATAAACCTGTCCAAGCAAGGTTTCAGCCACATACCATATCCCGCTATAGCGTAGCTGCTGCACTATCCTTCCCCTTCCCCTTTCCAGAAAGGCTGTTGATGCAACCTGTCTGAATCGAATGTCTATAAAAGGGTGTGTGGTTTGGGCGGAAGTACCCGGTCGAGTATGATCCAGAGTATGATCCGAGAGTCGCGACCTTTGGCACGGGGAGCGGGACTCACATCCAGGTACATAGAACTTACACCTGAATTTACACCACCCTGCTTGCCACCAACTCGAGTATACATCCATATCCACCGTTGGAGACCATTGGCCCACTTTCAGCGGCTTCTCGAGCATGGCAACCCATTGCGCTCTCTTCCCGCCCCATCTCTGAGATATCGCACAGTCGCCCATCCTCGCACCCCCAATCCGTGCCCCAACCAGATCTCATATAAATCCAATGCCTGTTACCGCCTCTGCTGCCGCTGCTTTCTCGAAACAGGCCCCACCGCTGCTGGTTAGCCTCGTCGAAGGGGCCCCTGCGGGTTCCTCCCTCATTGCTGCGACCAAGACACCTCATGTCTCCAACAACAAAGCGGACTCGCCCTCACCGCCATACTCCTCATACGTGTCATGCCTGATTCAACTGCCCCCCCACGTCATTGTTGCTGCTGCTAGTGCTCCTTATACAGCAGCCTCCTGCCCCTCTGCTCCCGGCTCGTCGGCGTCCTCCGCAAACCTTGAGGCTTTGACGACGGCCTTTGCCAGAGCGTTCTTCAACAGCAAGGCGTTTGCCCCCGAGGCCTGTGTTTTACGTTCGGTGGGCTTCAAACGCGGCACCACGACGACCTTCTCAAAGGGAGACCACGTGTACCAGTGGGTCGTTGAAGACAGGCGTCCAAACGAGGTGCTCTTGCGCTGGACAAACGGTGTCAGCTGGCTCGCCATCGACGAGGGGGCGACCGAAGTAGGAGTTGCTAATAAGGAGATCACCCCTGGCGCCGGGGCGGTAAACGCAGCTAGTAGCCTGCGGTCTTTCAAATTCATGTTTGGATCCGCATTGTTCAAGCCGTTGCATGTGCATCCATGGATCTACGCCGCGCACAACTGGTACGCGAAAGTTCTCCTGAAGAGCACCATGTGCCAACTTTTTTTAGAGGCATCCAAGCACCAGCATCAGGAGCAGCAGCAGCAGCCGTAGCGTGCCGCTGGCGCTGCCAATGACCTTATTTAGATCGGCCTAAGTTCCTCACTTCCATTCACCATGTATATGTATGTATTTCGGGAACTGGGCATCTCACGGAGCATTCGGCACCTTTCTGTATTACCTAGAGTGAATCCGTGGCTGCTGTCTTCGCTCACTAGTTGTTAGAGAATCCACATTACAAGTTCACATACCTGGTGGCATTTGGTTCTCCAACATCAGCAACAGGGGTACTCATACTCTGGCCGCCGGCAACCCAAACCCCAGAGTGGCACATTCAGTGTTCATTGTTGTGCTTTGGAGCAGGGGATTGTCGATAGTGACTCTGAATACCCCGGCGCAATCGGCTTGGTAGGCTGCCGTGAATGACGCTGGGGCCACGGATGCTCGGCTGGATGCTCGGCAAGCTTCATTCTCGCACTCTGATGCGGTGCGCGCTGTTGCAGTACTTTGAGGACATTCGGCAAGTTGATCCGTCGCCACGTATCGCTCACTGATGCGAGCGCAAACTGCAATTCAACAACATACCCACCATTCTGAACCATCGTCTTCGCTGAGTCCGTCGGTCGCATGGCTACACACCGTTAGGAGGGATCTCTCTTACTGCTTTCCAAAGAAGATCGAAGGCAAAGTTGCTCTGTCTTGGTCCTGCCTTTGCGAGATTGGTAACTGGTGAGCCGATGCAACCCTGGTTAATTTGCGAGCCCCATAACGGTGCGCTATCGAGAGGGGTGGAGAGGAAGCGGCGGGAACGGAGTATGTTTAATGTTTAAGCTACGATACCATGTAGTCAGTCAAGTTACTACTACCATTATGTGAGTTCCGATGGGGGCAAATTGCTGGTTGTTCGATGGAAGGGGAAGGTGAACGGAAGTGATATGTTTCCAATGCGTGATCCATCAAAAGGTAAAATGTAAGTTTTTAGGGTTAGGAAGAGGGTTGGTGCATGCAATATAGGGTTAAACCAGGATCCAAATCGGACTTTCTCCCTTACGTATGCCGGTAGTTGAATGACACGGTTACTATAACGGACTGTCGGTCGCGGCTCACCGACAGATTTTGACAGTGGCGTTGCAAAGGCTGTCGGAACTTCTCCCCTGTGATATGCACCGCCATTGTCGGCCATTGTCGGCGCTCGCAGGATTCCTCCCTGGCTGTAGGCGACTTCTTGAACAAAATGTCTATAGTCCCAAGCGAAGTCCAATTTTCTAGTGTGGTTTTTGAGCCGATCGTCTTTTAGGGTCCTTGCTGTTCTCTGGGTACGGACCTCGTTTCTGTCCGATAGTGTCAACAGGTGGCCGCCGCCGAAGCGTCCTTCACAAATACCTCTATCGTCTGTTCCCTCCTCAGGCAACTGTTTCAATCATCTTCCCATCCGAAATTTTCGTGCGGACATGAGGTTCAGCCATACCTGCAAGAGAGTCTGGTCGCTTCTGTGGTGGATGCTTGTCATTCTCCACGGCATCCGCGCCTCGCCACCCGCACCCCTCTCATCAAAAACAATACACATAAAGCTCGGCTTGATGCTACAAGCCGACGACCCTTGGATTCACGAGTTTAGTATGGCAATGCAGGCCGCAGTTTCGAATGTGAACAGCAGGTCGGACATTCTGCCTGACGCGATGGTCGACCTCGTGCCGTTCACATACCAATCGGATGCCCAAAACGCTATTCGGGCTGCACAAAAGTACTGTAGAACTGTCCTCGCAGATGAAAATTGGAGCCAAGACTCACCTACTTTCTGTAGCGCATCTGACGCCGGAGTCTTCGCAATCGTCGGCCCAACATACTCTTCTACCGCTCTTTCCACGACATCTGTAACCGCTCTGTGAGTTACCAGGAGCACGTAAAGGGAGTACTATAGCTTACCGTCTCTGACTGCTCCCATCTTTCCGACAATATATAGTCACAGAATCCCGACCTGTTTACCGTATGCGACCAACCCACAGTTCTCAAATCGTACGCTGTATGCGTGAGTATAATGAATTGGGCTTTTGAAGCGGCGTTGATCGCCACGTCGGCTTACTCGTCTTCGCTCCTTTAGCAACCTATTGCGCATGGCACGACCTGATAACTTCGCTATAACCTTTCCGCTTTCCTGGATCCATTCGTAAGTAAGTGCGGGTGTCTTTTAGCGAAACAATTCTTGTATAACATTTAGAACCAGCATGGGGTGGACGAGGATTGCAACTCTGACCAGCCGGAGGTGACTTTCAAGCTACTCGGCATATTGTTTCCCACGTTGGTATGCCCTTCTCCTCCTCAATCAACTGTTACTTTCCTTACAGCTCGTACAGCTTTCTTCGTGGGACTGTCAGATCCAACGCCGCATCGTATGGCCTCACGCTCCTGGCTGAAGTCGAGTTCGACTCTAACTCTGATTTGACCGCTGCGCTCAAAGAAATCGGTGCATCCTCGGCCCGAATCTTCTTAGTTTTGGCAAATAGAGAGGAAGCCACAGCCGTTTGGCTTGCGGCGTATGCGGCCGGGCTGGTTACGAAGGACTACGTTTGGGTTACAATTGAAGGTAAGCGCCGGAGGGCAGTTTTGGGCAACGCAAGGTCTCACACGAGCCCTGCCGCCCCTTAAAAGGCGTGGTAGACTATGATCAGACTTCAGGGGGAACGTCCATCAACGCCTCTCTTGGCCATGCCATCGCATTGAAAAACGCTGTTTATACCACCATGCAGCCCGACCCGGACTCAAGAACGACGCAGTATCAGAATTATGAAGCTGCCCTGCTCGCGCAGGCGGGCAGCAATGCGGTTGATGATCGGAATGGCTATGTAAGCGCAACTCTGAGAAGCTTGCCAATGCCTCGACCTGCTAATCACGGGCTGACAGTTTTCTCAGTCCTTACTGGGATTGCGCGTTTGCAATCTTCCACGGCTTTGATGGGGTGCGTTAGCTCCCTTCCATTGCTTTGCGCAACTCTCTTTCTAGCACTCACCTGCACTTCCATAGCTCCTTCGCCGCAACACCTCCCTCTCTTCATCAATGCTTGCCAATGTAAACTACAACCCGCCTGTTGACCCCGCCGTCCCATACAACGCGCATCCGTTCACAAATATGTCGATCTTCACCACCGGGATGCCGGGGCTCTTGGGGTCGTACGTGTTTGATGATGGGATTTTTGATAGCAGAGGTAGGGGCGTTCTGGAACGGGCTTGGTCCCTCAGTTTGAAACTCATAGCGCCATCACCGTGCAGAGCAAATCGGAGTGCAAGTCAATGGCAATATAACGGTGGTTGCCGATTTTATCTCTGGCACCCTCACCCGGCACCCGGAAAATCTCATATTTTTCGGAGGGTCGAGCGTTGTTCCATCCGACACCGGCTTGACAACAACAGTGACAATGTCAGTTGGCCCTTCCACTTCATTGACCACGACAACGTCAGCTAGCCCTTCCGCTTCACCAACAGTACCACATAGCTCAGCCCAGAGGATGACGTTATCATGGACGTTGGTTTGGGGAGTGGCGGTTACTTTGAGTGCCTTGCTCCTTTATTAGCAAGTACAGTACCGCAAAGAAGGTTCAGCAAAAGGTGGATAAACAACAAAAGTGATCAAAAACCTTAGCACCAACAAATTCATCTATCAAAAATCTTTGGCACATCATACTAGCGTTAGGTTCGGGTGTGTTATGGGAACCCAGATCCTTGAGGTTAGGGTAACAGAGGGGCCCGCGCGTCCCAACATCTTTTTCGAGAAGTGCAGGATTCCGAAATTTTTTTTGACGTTTTGACAGTGACAGTCGGTTTGGTCTCTCTGCTTACGTAAGATTTCCCTGGGAAATTCTTACGTAAGCAGACAATTTAAGATAACTCACAGCTGGTAACAGCCGGAGGTCTGTTACTAACTGCTATCTGTGCTAACGCCTTGCGAAACCGACCACCCAAAGTGCGACAAATACTCTTATAGCCATCGCTCATACTAAGCACATCGAACGAATCCTCAGGGTCAAACTGTCCCTAACTGTAAACCATGGGTAAGTTTTCGCTTTATTGTCAAGAAGGACAGGTAATCAACTTGTTCTTGACCTGCAAGGCCTTGCGTATAGCTTCTATTCTGAGCGGGAGGCAGTGGACCGAAACAGAATGGTTCTTAGAAAGCATACTTGATATGATGCGCCAAGCTCAAGACATAGCGGAGAGGAGAGACCATGGGGAATTTGTGGAGCAAACTGTTGTCGACGAACACCACCGTCGATTGTCTACACTTCTAGGTCACTTTGGCGGCGAGGACGACCGGAACCCGAACTTCTTCACCATCCTTCTGGATCAAGCCCGGTGGCAGGTGGGGACCGTTCTTGAGCGACTTGAAAGTCCGCCCGGCGTATGGAGCCCAGCCGCAGCCGCCGGCTGGCACGAGTCATTCGACAACTCGGATGAACAGGAAGAGCACGAGGAATACCGGCCAAGAGGGCAGCCGCCCGCAGAGATCGACGAAACGAAGATGCTCCACTGGTACAGAGAGGGCCTCTCCAACCGCGTGATTGCCATGTATATGGGCGTCAGTGACGCCACAATCAAGCGGCGGCTTCGACGCTTGAATCTTAGACGGCGCGAATATTGGCGGCAGATATCGGACGAGGATTTGGAACCACTCATCCGTGACCTGAAGGCAACATTCGGGGTTCATGACGGAGGCCAACTTTGCGGTGACCTGAGGATGCGAGGTTACCGCGTGACGAGGCGACGGATTTGGGATGTACTTCGCCTCGCGGACCCAACAGGAGTCGATGCCCGCACTAAAAAGAAGATTGAGCGAGTGGAATACTGGGTGGCTCATCCTAAGTCACTGTGGCATATCGATGGATGGCACAAGCTGATCAACTGGAGATTTGTCGTTCATGGTGGGATCGATGGGAAAACTAGGTTGACTACGCATCTCCAAGTTGCGGACAATAACCGGAAAGAAACCGCGCTGGCACCCTTTGTAAAGGCCGTTGTGGAGATGGGTTGTCCCCAACGCGTCCGATGCGACAAAGGCAGCGAAAACCTCGGCATCCGCGACTTCATGATGGAGGTAACTCGAGGAAACCCAACCTCATTCCTGACCGGCAAGTCTGTTCACAATCAACGCATCGAATGCCTCTGGAAGGACGTGCAAAGAAATGTCGGTAGAATATTTCGCGCCAGCTGGCGCGCGCTGGAACATAACGGAGATTTATCCCGTGACAACGAGTTGCAGATGTGGTGTTTGCACTACATATACCTGCCCCTCATTCAAATGTACTTGAACGAGTTTGTAGGGAAATGGAATCACCATAGTATCAAGGGTCCCTATACAAACGACCGAACCCCGCGACAGCTCTGGATTGAGGGCATGGAAATGAAAAGGTTGAGCGGAGATGCCTCTCTCGACGCCGATGTATTGCATGTTGCCAATGAACTCAAAGGGCAATGGGAGGACTATGGGGTGGGGAATTACGATGAGGACAGTGATGAAGACGAATATGACCATGTTAAAGTGCAGAAGATACAGGGCCCCGTAACTCAAGGACAGTACAACCTCCTCCGAGCTACAATCCCCGCGGGAATCGTCGAAGACACCCACGGTGGCCTTCGTCACTCATATGATAGAGAATGGCATTGCAGCATAGTCCAAAGACTTTGCGTGACATGGTAGCAACGTTTCTGGATGCTGCAGAGGGTTCCCTTGCTTGACGGCGTTTCTTCTTTTCTCCCGGTTTAAGGATAGCGTCGCATCTCGAGAAAGGACGGGGCGGGCGGCGGCATTCATGTGTGATAAAGCGTGTTTTGGTTCCATTTCTCTAGAGGAACGGTGGGAATGAAGTGTTTGATTCAACCCTGACCATGGACTTATTTGTACATATATCGTATTTGTTAATATTCCATGCCCCCATGCTACTCCCAACTTTGCGCTTTTAAAGTACATTCCAGCTGATGTGCGCTATGTTTGCCCCTACTATGCTAGATATTCTACCTAAATATCTAAAGATACGTTTCAATCCTCAAGCGTGAGGATTTGTGCGTGGCAGATGTTGATTCCCGGGGGTTGGTTTTCGTTGTGGTGTCTGATCAGGTTGATGAAGCCGTTCAATTGTTTGTTGACGATGCATTCTTCCAGAACTTTGACCTTCAGGGAGCCGGCGGCAACCAGATCCATGCAGGTTTGCTGCCATGGACATACGGGGGCCTTGATCGGCTGACTCGGGTTGATTGATGGGGTTTCCACGTTCAGCGTCTCAGTTCCTTCCGAGAAATGGAACGTCAAGAAGCATATTTGGTCGTTGAGTTCAATTCAGCGGTCCAGACGAAATTTGACCCGATTGCCATTGTCGACTTGACTGCGGATCGTGAGTCCCCGATCACCGGTCACCCACACTTTCAGCGAATGCAGCGAAGGCAGCGAAGGCAGCCTGACGGGGCAAAGTTGCGCCCTTTGCAGAGGGACGGGTCGAGTGCGGGTGCCTTGATCTGCGTGTGAGACGGGTTGAGTGCGGGTGGTGTTGGCGGAGCGGGTGCCTTGATCGGCGTGTGAGACGGGTTGAGTGCGGGTGGTGTTGGCGGAGCGGGTGCCTTGATCTGCGTGGGAGACGGGTTGAGTGCGGGTGGTGTTGGCGGAGCGGGTGCCTTGATCGGCGTGTGAGACGGGCTGAGTGGTGTTGGCGGAGCGGGTGCGTTGAGCGCGGGTGGTGTTGGCGGAGCGGGTGCCTTGGTCTGCGTGTGAGATGGGCTGAGTGCGGGCCAGGGCTATGATCTCCATTTCATTGGCGATCAACTGCAGCCACTCCGTCTGTTGGGACTACGTCGTCAGGTGATTCCACCACACTTCATCCTTTAACAACGGCTCCGGCTCCGGAGGCTCGCCAAGGCAACGCATCCAACGAATCTCGGAGAAGTCCTCAAGGGCGGGTTGCTTACCTTTCAGACTGTTTTCCACGGTTTTGGGTTCCATCCTGAGAAAGCGATCGGCGTGGGAGACGGTGCGGGTGCCTTGATTCGCGTTTGAGACGGGTTGGTTGTAGGACCACACGCTGTCCTTGTTTAGGGCAATCAACCACACGCAAGACGCGCGATCAACCACTCGCAGATCCCCGAAGACATAGAGGCCGAGCCTGGCGCGAGAAAAAGCCAGGTTGACCCGCTGGGCCTCACGAAGGAAGCCAATGTCACCCCCATTCGCGGCCCGCACCAAGGAGAGGATGACAATATCATACTCGGAGCCTTGAAACATGTCGCACGTCGACAGCTTCAGCTTCTTGTATGGGCTAGCCACACCCGAGGGTTCCGATGAACGGAAAGCGAGAAGATCGTCAGCTTCGCCATCTTCCATTGTGGTCTCATCCTCCTCGAAATCGGCCGAGAACGTGCCTTGATTGGCGTGTAATGGGCGTGGGGAAAGGGAGTAGGGTGCCGAGGGAACGCCGAATAAGTTGTCCAAGTAGTACAACTGCCCTAGGTAGGGAGTCAGAATGCCTATCCGTGTCAGATCCTGGCCTTGCTTCTCGAGCCGCTTTACGAACTCCTTGACTGCCTCCGCTTCGGGGATGTTGAAGTACGACGTCGAAATCGTGGGATGCGGTTGTTCGTTGCCTGCGACGTGGATGAAAGCCAATTGCTCCTCGGTCAGCGATGACACGCTCCTAGGGGTGGTTTGGGTCGAGCAGGTCGCCGTTGATACGCCCGTAGGGGTGGTTTGCCATCGGGTCTTCAGCTCCTCCGCGGGGTGTTGACTGTTGTGGTCGCCGAGGAAAAGGACGTTCTGCAGGGTTAACAGCTTCGGCGAAAGCCGGAATTGGGTGCGGAGCCACTTGTGGGGATGGTTGTGGTGTACGCCATTTGCTCGAGGAGGGAGCCAGCAATGGCGTTCGCAACGCCGCCCCGAGTCTCCACGTGTGGTGCGAGCTGGTTGGGATCGCCAAGGAGCACGATGTTTGTGGGGTGGGGGGTGGCCATGGCGGCGATGGACGCTTCGTACATGGCGGAGGCTTCATCCGCGATGATTGTTCCAATCTTGACCCCAATTTTCCTCACGAAAGGAAGAGTTACTTTCCACATGCCCACAGTGGCGACGAAGATATTCTTCTTCAAAAAAAGGGTAGCCTTGATCCGGCTGAGGCCCCATCTGAACTTGCCGAGCTCGAGACCAACGAGTGGCCGCTGGCGGTGTGCTTCAAGAAGCTCAAGACATTCCCGGGGTGTCACCAAGCAAGGGTGGGGTTGATACCCTCGGGAGGTTGAGCTGCCGGAGTTGATGCTTGCGCCCCAGAACGGCAGAACCGGGAAGTGTTATGAATGGGCGGAGCCGATGAAAATAGAGGCGACTTGTGGTGCAGGTTGTTGACAGGTAATAGTATTCAGACCGAAACAAGAACTAGAACAAGACTAGGAAGAACTGGTGTTGATCTGCTGGGGGATCAGGAAGTGGGGAGCTCAGGGGAGGCGGCTATTTATGTTTTTCTGGGAAGGCTGGGGAAGCGTGGGGAAGCAGAAGGGTACGGAATGAGAGGGAAGCCAAGAGAAGCGCCAAGGGTGGGGAAGCATAGAAACAGAAGACTGGGGATGGGGTGGCTACGCTGAGGCTGTGGGCGGGTAAGTGGGGAAGTATGGAGAAGGGTTTGTAAGCGCCGAGTGTTGGGAGGTGTGGCTACGTGCGGCTGCGTGGAGAAATGAAGGCAGTGGCAGGTGTGGGGTAGCGCGGCTGCGTGCGGCTGCGAGGTTTGGCAGATGTCAGGTTTTGACAGGGAATTGACATTGACTGACTGTTGGGATGCTGTCATGAGGTAAGTGCATGGTATGGACGCGTCGTCCATAACATCACCCCCTCCTTTAGCCACGGCGTCCGGATGTTGTTTTGATGTTGGCAGGCTTTGGGCGGGGTTTGTCGGGGTACTTTTGGTGGAACTGGGCAACAAGCTCTTGACATCGGGCAAGGTGTTCCACTGGCTCCCATGTGTTCTCCGAGCTTGGCCAACCCTGCCACTTGATGAGGTACTGAAGGTGCGTGCGTCGAATACGGGAGTCAAGAATGTCTTCCACATTCCATTCCTCCTGTCCTTCGACTTCTTCTGGTGGGGTGGGTTCTGGCTCAGTTCGCTCCGGAATGGTGAAACGTGGTTCAAGAAGGGAGACATGGAAGACGTTGTGAATTTTGTAGGATGGGGGAAGCTTGAGGCGATATGTGACCGAGTTGATCTTCTCCGTGATTGTGAAGGGGCCAATCTTACGGTGATCAAGTTTCTGGGAAGGTCGGAGAGTCTTGAGATTCCGCTGTAAGAGCCAGACACTGTCCCCGGGTTTCATGTCTGGGCCAGGTGCCCTCTTAGCATCGGCAAAGCGCTTCATGCGTCCTTGGGCCTCCTTGAGCTCAGTGGCAAGCTGTTCATGGATTTCCTTGAGATGGTTGGCACGCGCTTCGGCTGCAGGATTAAGGGATTCGGTTGTGGTGGCGGAAGCCAGACTGAATCGAGGATGGAACCCATAGTTGGCGTAGAAGGGGGTTGTCTGGGTGGCGGAGTGGATGGTGTTATTGTAAGAGAACTCAGCAGAAGACAAGAGTTCCTTCCAGTTATCTTGTTGTTAGTTGCAAAAGCAGCGAAGGTATTGCTCAAGAATCTGATTGGTCCGCTCGGTTTGTCCATCGCTCTGGGGATGGAACGCCGATGAGAGGTTGACCTTGGTTCCCAGGAGAGCGAAGAGATGTTTCCAGAAGTGGGAGTTGAACTGTGGGCCACGGTCAGATACAATATCGTCGGGGAGTCCATGGAGCCGGATGACATGGTGCCAGATCAGATCTGCAGTTGACTCAGCGGTGGCAGTTTTCCTGCACGGTACAAAGTGCGCCATCTTGGTGAACCGGCAGATGACAACGAGCACAGAATCAACCCCATCACTGGCGGGTAGATCCGTGATGAAGTCCATGGAAATTGACCCCCAGGGGCGGTCAGGGACCTGCAGGGGTTGGAGGAGACCGTAGGGCTTGTGTCTGCTGGTCTTGGCTTGAGCACATACGTCGCAGGACCTGATGTAGGACTTGACAAAACGCTACTGGCTAGGCCACCAGTAGTTGTGTGAGATGAGCTCCAGGGTCTTTGACATGCCGTAGTGTCCTGCCAAACGCGTGTAATGCATGTCCCGGCAGATCTCAGCACGGAGCTTGTTGGTGGGGACGTAGACAAGGTTGTCGTATAGCAGAACCCCATTTCCCTCGGAGAATCGCTTTATCCGTTCTTGGTCTTCTTGAGATTGCTGGGCAATGGGGGCCCTAAGCTGTTGCCGGATGGTTTGCGCAAACACATCGGATGCCAGGGCAGCTTTGATTTGGTCAAGGAGCGAGGAGTCCAGTGGGGTCAGATAAGTGGCGGCCAGGCGGAGATGGTCAGGGGTGAGGATCGTGGTTTCCTGGGAGCGGAATGCTTCTTCCCCCTCCCTTAGCTCGTATTCAGAGCGACGAGAGAGGGCGTCAGCTTGGTGTTGCTGGGTACCAGGGCGGTATGTGATGACAAAGTCGAAATCAGCAAAGAAGATTGACCAGCGGGATTGGCGGCGGTTGAGGGTACGGATAGTCATGAAGTACTGGAGGTTCTTGTGGTCACAGTAAACGATGACCTTGTGGCGGGCACCAATGAGGTGGTGTCGCCATTGAGCAAATGAGTCTTGGATAGCCAGGAGTTCCTTGTCGTAGATCTCATAGTTGATTTCCTCAGGAGTAAATTTGCGGGAGTGAAAGGCCACGGGGTGGAGTTGATCTGTGTCATCGGGTTGAAGGAGGACGGCGCCAAGGGCAAAGTCGGAGGCATCGGATTCGACAATGAAGGGCTTGTCAGGGTCGGGGTGAGTCAGGATAGGTGCGGAGGTGAAGGCTTTCTTGAGGGTTTCAAAAGCTAGGTGTGCAGCGTGGGTCCATTTGAATGGCAAGTCTTTGCGAGTGAGCGTGGTCAGGGGTGCAACGATCGCAGAGTACCCTTTGATGAATCGCTGGTAGAAGTTGGCAAAACCAAGGAAGCGCTGGATGCCTTTGACATTCGTCGGGGGTTCCCATTCGGTAAGTGGCAGCCGTCTTCTTTGGGTCCATGGAAATGCCTTGCTGGGAGATGATAAACCCCAGGAACTCAACAGAGTCACGGTTGAATTCGCATTCTTCCGGTTTCGTATACAGCCCGTGCTGGCGGAGTCGTTAGAGCACCTCTTGGACGTGGGTGGGGTGGTCTTCTGGGTTTTTTGAGAAGATCAGAATGTCGTCAAGGTAGACCACAACAAAAACGTCGAGAATGTCACGGAATATGTCGTTCATGAGGTGTTGGAATACTCCAGGGGCATTGGTGAGCCCAAACGGCATGACATTATACTCGAATAGGCCGTAGCGACATCGGAACGCTGTCTTCCATTCATCCCCTGGCCGGATCCGAAGAAGGTTGTAGGCTCCCCGGAGGTCAATCTTGGTGAGCCGGCGTGCCCCTCGAAGACGATCCATGATGCTGTTAATCAAGGGCAAGGGATAGCGATTCTTGATGGTGATATTGTTGAGTCCACGATAGTCGACGCACAGACGGAGGGAACCGTCCTTTTTCTTGACAAAGAGGACTGGGGCACCGGCGGGAGACTTGGAGTGCTTGATGAACCCCTTAGCTAGGTTCTCTTCAAGGTAGTCACAGAGTGCCTGCATTTCAGGCTCGCTGAGACTATAGATCGGGCCGAACGGTGGCTGTTTGCCCTCTTCTAAGTCGATGGGACAGTCGTAGGGTCGGTGCTCTGGGAGGGTATCCGCGTTCTTCTTGGCGAAGACGTCCGCAAAATCTTGGTATTCTTCAGGAATGATGGCCTTCGGATCTTTTGGAGGAGTGGTCCCCAGGGCTTGGGAATCTGACTTGGTCGGATTGGCGTAGGCAATGAATGCCTGGTCATGCCTTGCCGCCACACGGAAAGCTGGGGCGCTGATAAACGATACGTGGATCGGTGTGGGTGCTGGGTCCAGTGTGTTGGGTGTCTGGGCTAGGGAGACTGAAATCTCGTCTTGATGGATACGGATCAGAGGTTCAGGGGTTCTTGAGGGCTTCGGGCTAGGTTCTGTTGGCAGGGCATCCCAGGAGGCGTATTGTCCAAAACCGCAATGGCAGCGGACGGAAAGAGTGCGAGTCTTCCAATGTAGCTCCACATCATGGAGCTCAAACCAGGGAAGCCCCAGGATGATTGGCGCATGCGGGGAACATGTCACATGGAATACCACCTCCTCAAAATGGTCGTTGACCCACATGCCCAAAGGTTGGGTGTGATGGGTAATGGAGCCCGCATGGCTGGGACGTCCGTCAACCAGTTCAAGCGCAATGGGGTCCTCCTTCTTGACAAGTGGGATGCGGTGCTTGCGGGCATAACTTTCGTCGATGAAGCACGACATCGCACCGGTGTCGAGTAGTGCTGAAAGCTGAACTGGAGCTCGCTGGGCCGATATCTGCAGGGTAACAGGGTACTCGAATGGTGAGGATGGGCCCAAAGTCCGCATGGGTGAGGGTATCTCAGATAGGAGATTGACATTGTTGGTGGTCAGGAGAAGGGTGTTGCTGGAGATGCCAGGATCGGAGCAAGGTTTTGTGGCTTCTCCCTTGGCAGTACTTGCGTGGTGAGAAGGCCCAGGACAGGTGTTGCCCAGCTGCTCGGCCTTTACTGCAGCTGGACTTGGGCAAAATCCTGGATGGGTGCAGGTTCCTTAACCGCGACATTCGCCGTGCGTATCTTGTTCGGGCAGAGTTTGGCTATGTGGCCGGGTTTACCACAGTAGAGGCAAAGTTTGTTTGTGATGCGGTGTTGGCGCTCTAGCGGTGTGAGGGGTCCTCGCGGACGAGCAGCGTCAATGATCATAGGGTCGTCTGGGCGGTTGTCGGGGCTCATGAGGGTGGGGCTAGTGGTAACTGGCACATATGGCTGTCGGTTCCTGCTTCGCTCTAGACGGCGCTCAAACAATCGGTTGTCACATTGGATGGCCTGTTCCATCACGGTGTCGATTGAGGCGGTAGGGGGCATCGTGAGCATTAAGTCCTTGACGTCTTCTTTGAGGCCGCGACGGAAGGTGGCAGTCAATGCCTGGTCATTCCACGACACATCGCATTGCAGCTGTCAGAACTCAGCTACATACTCTGTTGCTGCACGGGTTTGTCGAAGGTTCTGGAGCTTGTTTTCGGACGTGCGGATCCTGTCGCTGTCTCCAAAGACTGCTTGCATTTGCTGCATGAAATCATCCAGGTTCGTAAGGGAATGATGGTCTTGTTCGACAAGGGGCGCCAGCCAGGCCTGGGCGGTGCCAGTGAGGTAGGTGCCAATAGTTCGTATCTTGGTCTGATCGTTGGGGTAGCGCCTGGGTTGGAGGGCGAACATGAGCCGGATCTGGTTGAGGAACACACGGAACTTGCTTCGGGTGCCATCAAATTTGTCTGGGAGACTGATTTTGGGTTCGGGGGCGTGGGTGGCAGGGGCAGTGGTCTGGGTTTGCGCTAGTTCGGCTTGTAGGGTGGTATTCTGTGCTCGAAGTTCGTCAATCGCATTGCACATGGCTTGCCAGGCTTCGGCCGTGAGGGGAAGGGCGTCGGACATGGTGATTTGGCGTGGAGGTACAGCGGCTGGGGGTTGTTGAGCAGATCAAACTGTTATGAATGGGCGGAGCCGATGGAAATAGAGGCGACTTGTGGTGCAGGTTGTTGACAGGTAATGGTATTCAGACCGAAACAAGAACTAGAACAAGACTAGGAAGAACTGGTGTTGATCTGCTGAGGGATCAGGAAGTGGGGAGCTCAGGGGGGGCGGCTATTTATGTTTTTCTGGGAAGGCTGGGGAAGCGTGGGGAAGCAGAAGGGTACGGAATGAGAGGGAAGCCAAGAGAAGCGCCAAGGGTGGGGAAGCATAGAAACAGAAGACTGGGGATGGGGTGGCGACGCTGAGGCTGTGGGCGGGTACGTGGGGAAGTATGGAGAAGGGTTTGTAAGCGCCGAGTGTTGGGAGGTGTGGCTACGTGCGGCTGCGTGGAGAAATGAAGGCAGTGGCAGGTGTGGGGTAGCGCGGCTGCGTGCGGCTGCGAGGTTTGGCAGATGTCAGGTTTTGACAGGGAATTGACATTGACTGACTGTTGGGATGCTGTCATGAGGTAAGCGCATGGTATGGACGCATCGTCCATAACAGGAAGGGCTTGCCATTATCAATGAGCTGCTGGAGGATATCTTGATAGGCTTGGCCCTTGTTCAGAGCGAGAAGGGCCTCGTCGCGAATGGAAGATCGATCGAAGTTGGATTTCTGGACCCGGAAGATGTCGGATTTGAGGTCGATGGCTTCGGACCCGATGGAACCGATGATCTTGGATAGCACGACCATCACTCCAGCGTTGCTATTGCTGGTGACGAGAATGTGACCTCCATTCTCTCCGTCTTGAGGGCTTTGGTTATCGACCGTGTCGTGGAGATGTGGGCAGTTGATGGTCGTGTCGATGATGCAGCCGATGAGCTCTGTCTTCCCGACACCGGGCCCCCCATGATGCCGAATGCAGGTGATCCTCTACCAACGGGGTCGACGGCCAGAGCGACGGCGGTGACCTGTTCGTCGGTCAAGCAGGGCCAGCTCTCTCTGATCCATTGCTTGATCGCAAGGTCTGGGGAGAGTAACCATTGGTGTTTTTGGGGTGGGACCGTCGGGGTTTTTCAAGGCGCTCATCACCTTCAGGAGGTCCACGTGCACCTCCGGGACGAGGACATGGTAGAGAGAAGCGCCGACAAACATATCGTCGATGATCCGCTTGGCAACCCTGACGTATGCTTTCGTGAAGGGTTGGAGGGTGCCTTGATTGGCGTTTGGGAGGGAGGTGTCTTGATTGGGGTTTGGGATGGGGGGGGGGGGGGTGGGAAGCGATTGCGTTCTTTGACTTCCCCTGGGAAGCAAAGAGTCCCCGAGGCGTTCAGCGAGCTGTTGGCGCGGTCGATCCGCACCTCTGGGTCGATCTCGCGAAGGGCGGTCAAGGAACCGCTGTAGGCGGAGGCGGGAAACGTGAGAGTTCCGACAGTCCACTCCACGTTTTCGCTGTCTCGCTCCCAAGCTATGCGCACATTGAGGATGCTCACTTCCCGGCGCCCAGCCATCCGCTCCCGTTGGAGCTGACTGAGCTGGTACAACCTGAATGCGTCCCAGTTGCCATACGCAACCACTCGGATGTGGAACAAGAGATCCGCTGCGGCTTCCTCAGTTGCAACTTGCAGAGCTTGTACCCGTTGGGGTTCTTTCAACCTCGTCGGGTTCCTTGAGAGCAGTAGGTAGTTGTGGAGGAGCTCCTCAACCGCGGCCTTGCTACGGGGTTCCTTAGCAATGGGCTGGCATCCCATGGGTCCCCCGAGCCACTGTACGCCGTTGGACTCCGAAAGGATGCATGCCGAGTTTCCTGCATGGCTGTCGCACTTCATGGTTCGGGTGTGGGTATCAAAGAAGAGACTGTAGGGGTTGGTAACGTGCGGGTGGTCTTGACATTGGATGCGAGTTGCCATTGATACGGCCGTTTGGGTAAGGGGGATCCAATCGAGATCCATGTGGCCTGTTATCCGCATGTGTGCGACAACGTGCGTAACCCGGAGACGCGTGGAGTCCTGCCTCAAGGGAGTGTGGCAGTTGCAAAGATAAACATCGCACAGGCGGCATCGGAAGAGATCGGAGACGTTGGCCAGCTTGCTGTGGCAAACAACGCAACACGGGCGACCTTGGACTTGCGTTATCAAAGGTTCGAGAACAGCTGAGGGCGGCAGGGCCGGACAATTTGTTGCCGTTGATGCGGCTGATCCAGAGATGGGTAGGTCTGACGCTTCGAGTGTTTCAGCATCCGACGGGTTGTCGTTGAGGTTGTCGCTGAGGTTTTCGTTGAGGTTGTCGCTGAGGTTGTCGTCGTGATCGAAATGGTCAACGTACTGGACGACGTCCATGTCGGCGCTGTCCATGGCGGGGCTGAGAACAAAAAGGGATCGTTGAGTGACAGCTCTCAGGATCTAACGGAGATTGGACAGCCCGCACAATCCTTTCCACCCGATATTCACGCATGGTGGCGGCTTCACTTACCTACGGCTTGGGGTGTGTATTTTGATCGGCGAAGGTTTAGGAATCTGTACTGGGTCGAGTCCTGAGATTGGTGAGTGACAGCTCTCAGGATCTAACCGAGATTGGACAGCCCGCACAATCCTTTCCACCCGATATTCACGCATGGTGGCAGCTTCACTTACCTACAGCGTACGATACATACAGATGGCGTATGGCTGTGGAATAGTTGTACCTTGGTCGGCAAATGCTTGGGGAAGAAAGGGGGTGTGGACGAATGGTAGGGGAAGGATGGGAGTGTACGGGCTTATATAGGGAGTGTACGGGCTTATAGACGCGGTTTCACGGCAGGTTTCAAAGGAAGTGTGGCAGGAAGTGTGGAGAGCCCGCTTTAGAGTGACTCACATCCAATCCCGGCTTACAATGTAATGGCATAATGGCATGCATGAATTGCACGTATGCATAATGCCTGTGGACTCAGTATGGAGCACTGTTTCACATGCATCGTAAGAGCTTTCACATGGATCCTACATATACAGAGCTTTCACCCGTTTCATCCGCTTTCACCCTTTCATCCGTACGTAATAGCTTGTGGAGTCGTACGTACTATGTCATACCCGTCTCATAGCTTGTAGAGGACACTTGTAAAGTACCCACTGATGTACCCTCTCAGCTCATTACAGCCGACATGCGGAGGGAGATAAGTGGCCGTGCTTTCTATTCGCATTAGAGCTTGTATCATATGTGGCCGTGCTTCCGACTGTCGTTGCCCCGCATCAACTTGGAGTTGGATGGGCGTACATGATACTGCGTTAAATGTACATAATGCGTCTCCAACCGGCAGGTTCACAGTGAGGGTTCACAGTGAGGCCCCTCATCAATGATCGATACTACGCAACTCGTGGTCCATGAGTTTATCCACAAAGCTATATAGTGCAACTGCGTCAAACGGGGTTTTGTGTAGGGGTAGGAAAAAAAATGGGCGGGGAATCCGGAGAATCGATCCCCCGGGGTCTAAAGACAACGTTTTTAGGGCCAAACACGATTGCCGTTGAGCTGGAGACTGGGAGCTAGAACATGTGGCGTACATGTGTTTCAATGGCCAGGCTAGTGTTAAGGTTGGGGTAAGCTGAACTAGGATATCAAGGGTTGATGGAAACGCGTTTGAGTTCACAACACTCCATCCTTGGTGCTTGGTGTTCTGATCAACGTATACAGTGTTGGGTAGAAAAGATTTACATCAATGCCCATCCGCTAAGGTATCGGCTGTTCCCCTTCTTGACCTCGTGCGTATACTCCAGTCTGTGCTGAACCGTTGCACAGAAGCAGTCGGCGAAGAGGCACTTGCCCATCCACGTGGCCGCTCATCCAGTATGGTGCAGTTGGGTGGTAGGTCGGAAACGGCGACCTATTCCACTGAGCTCTGAAGAATTGTGTCAGGGGGATCAAAACGCAGGGGACAAAGTGTGTGGTGAGCATGGTCCAGCGGGAGCCACGACTGGCGTGATTGCCAAGGTTCTGGTAAATCCTCTTCACCTTGGTACGTATTTTGTGGTGTGAAAGTGGGATAAAGATTGTCAGGGGGAAAAAGCGTGTGTTTCTGCATGAGGGGTAATGCAAGCTTGGGAGGTGAGAAGGGTGTCATTACCTAAGGTTTCTCCCTAGAAATCTTGCGTAAGTAGCGATTTCGACAGCGCGTTTTCGTCGGGGTGGGGGACTGTCACATGCATGCATCCCCTTTCTTCCGGTTTTAGGCGTCACAAGGAAGCTGGTAGCGGGGGAAAGGGTATCGCATCTGTTTTTCTCCACACAGATCGCATCTGCTTCCCTTCCAGGCCCAGAAACCACAGCTGGACAACTTCCACCCTTTTCCGGTACTCAACAACAACGGCTGTATTAAAAGCTTCCCTCTCGCAAACCCCTGAAACCACAACTGGACAACTTCCACCCTTTTCAGATACCCAACAACATCGGCTGTACCAACGGCCTTCCTCTCGCCAATCACAGCGGGACAACGACCACCCTTCTCACACCCAACAACAATGGCTCTACCAACAGCGTCCCACTCGCAAATCACAGCGGGACAATGACCACCCCCTTCCGATACCCAACAACAACGGCTCTACCAACAGCGTCTTTCTTGCAAGGAACCAATCAGTATCAACTTGGTGAGTCCCGACCCCTTTCACGAAAGGGAATATGTCACGGCCGGTTATTAGTAACAACTACGTCCTTTCTTTTCCGTGTAACAGCAACCATAATGCCTGCGACGCGTGGCAAAGTGGTGGACTACAGGGGGATGGATCCTTTTCCGTACCTCGGGCGACACTATTATACGCCAAGGCGCGTAAGAGACAGAAGGGGTGTGGCTTTGAGGCGTGAGAGTATGTTTTTTCTAACCCCTTTCTGACTTATGCAGATTCGAGAGCGTAACCGGGCGTCAGGGCGAGTTCGGCCCCCACAAATCGCCAACGCAACGGCTCTGCCCACCCAACACGCCCTCCCTCTGCCCATCCAACACGCCCTCGCTCACGACGACGATGGGCTGGACGGGATGGACGTCTGCGATGGGAACGATATTCACATCGAGAATGATGAGGATATCAACACTAGCAAGAGCGATGATGACGATGGGCTGGAGATCATCGAAGAACAAGACGCAGACGGACAAACTGTCTGCCGCACAAGCGTGACAACGGAGGTGCTTACTCCCGAACCGGTAGACAACACACGGGCTATAATCCAACAGCACCATATGCAACAAGGGGATGTCAGCCCTATCTCATACTCCAGTGTGCGGCCCGTCTCGCAAGTTGCGCCAGAATTAGACGCAACAATGTCCCAGAGTATTATTGTGGCCATCGAAGAAGGTCGCGAACCAGCCAGTGGCTATTTTGCCAACGCAGCCCGCAAAGCATGGGATGTCATGTCCTCAACAGCAGGCATCATCTCTCGCCATCCATCAGGACAGCCGAAGACACCAGATGATATCGCCGCAGGTCTGCGCGAATATTGCCGAGGAGCGGGGGCCATCATGACGCTGGATACCACTGCACACTTGCTCATCTCGGGTCTGGACCAGTATACGGGCACCGATCAGGAGAGTTATTTAAGGGTTTCAATCACCGGGGTATCAACCCCAACGGCTGACCCCCCGACAGTGGCCGAGAAGAATCTTATGCTCTCGATGAAAATGTTCGCGACGGCGCAAGCCAGCAGGCGGGTCGCTCTCCTTAACGTGTTCATCAGTTGGACGGAGTTCAAGAGCGGCCTTGTAGAGCTATACGAGCAAATCAACAGTCGTCCCCCCAAGAAGAATGAGGCGTCGGATTGGCTCAAACTGTACCTCAGAGGGAGACCTGAGCTTTTATACGCGCTTGCGGAGCATGCCAGCCTGACGGACAGGCTCCCACAAAGGCCCCCACCCCCACAACACCTTCCGCTACTGACGCCTTTCACGCCCTCCATCTCCTCTCATGGGGATATCAACCCCGACTGGCCCTCCATCTCCCTGGCTGCGGAAAGAAGAGTCGATGAGGTCATACAGGATGTCGTCAAGAACATGACCGACCTTGCACGGAAGGGCAGTCACTACGCCTTTTTGATGGCGTTGCTGCCCGGTGTTATCGCCGTACCTCCAACCTTCTTGCCTCTGGAGATTGAGACGATCCCGGCGCGTAACCTGCATATCATCACGACCGAGTTGACCAAGGTGCGGGGCCGTATTACGGACTTCCCGGCGGCAGACGCAAATGCATTGCTTCGCATTAACAAGGCTCTCAGCAATTCGAATTTTTACGATAGCGTCAAGCGACATAGCAGCGCTAAGTAGTTGAAACATTCGCGATCTCCCACAGTGGGGCATCAACCCCTTCACGCTGGGCACGCCGCGTACCTGAGAACATCTCGAAAAAGTTATCGGCTGAATTCATTATCCGCAGTCTTGAAATATCCACATGATGGAAATCACGCTTATGCTTACCAACAATGTAGGCAGCTGTTTCCGCCAGTTTAGGCAGTACCACGTAGTTAGGCAGTTGGGGTTCACATATATTAGGTATCCTGCCAGCATGCGCTTCTGTACATAAACAAAAGAGATCTCTTAGCGAAATGGCAAATTCTGGTACATATCCGCCCCATTCCTTTTTGCAAGGAGGGGCTGTTCGAATGCTAGCCACTCAATTCGTGACCCGGATTCGCTTTGGTACTGTTACTTGAAAAGCTCTTGTTACGGACGACGCGCCCATACCATAAGCTTACCTACTGACAGCCGCCAATGTCAACCGCCAAATGTCAAACGCCAATGTCAATGTCAATGTCAGTGTCAATGTCAGTGTCAATGTCAGTGTCAATGTCAGTGTCAATGTCAATGTCAATGCCGCTCCCCTCGCTCCTCTCATTTCGCCAATCCTCTTGCAATATCGCTACTCCTCCTCTCTCCTCTCATCTCGCCAATCCCCCCTTGGCTTCTCCACACCCCACACTACTTCCCCATAGCCAGCAGCTGTAGCAATGCTCTCTACGCTCGCCACGCACGCTCTAGGAGCATAGCTGTCGCCCCCCCAGTCCCCTCTTGTTGTTGTTGTTCTCTGATTCGCTGGGTTGCCTATCTATAAATAGCCGGCCTCTCTTCGTCCGTTCCCTTCCTCCCCAGCAGATCAACACCAGTTCTTCTCATCTCCTGTTCTAGTCCTTGTTTCTTGTTTCGCCAATACAATCTCTTGTCGCCTATCACTCTCGCCCTGTCTTCTCTACTTTGCTTCCGCCTCCGTCGTCGAGATCATAACAGTTTGATCTGCTGCAACACTGCGAAGTTCAGAACCCGTCCAGCCCTGCATCCGACAAACCTTTTTCGCCATGTCCCAACCCGAATCCGTACCTTTCACCGCCAAGACCGCCAAGCAATGGAACGATATGTGCCAAGCCATCGCCGCCTTGCAAAGCCAAAACGCCAACTTGCAGGCCAACCTAGCGCAAGCCCAAGCCGACGCACAAGCTGCCCAGAGCATCGCCGCCCAGGTTCAAGCCGATACGTACACCCATCCCCAAGTCGCCAACCCTGCTCTGGAGCCAAGAATCAGCTCGCCCGAGAAGTTTGATGGTACCCGCAGCAAATTCCGTGGGTGGTTGAACAACATCCGGTTGATGTTTGCTCTCCAGCCCGACCGCTACCCCAGCGACATCATCAAGATCCAAACTATTGGCACCTACCTCACCGGCACTGCGCAAGCCTGGATGGCGCCCCTAGTCGAACGCCAAGATCACAGCCTTCAGGACTTCGATAGTTTTATCAGTCAGATGCAATCGGTCTTCGGAGACAGCGACAGGGTCCGCACCTCTGAAAACAAGCTCCAGAACCTTCGCCAAACCCGTGCAGCAACCGAGTACGTCGCTGAGTTCCGCCAGCTACAATGCGATGTCTCCTGGAACGACCAGGCCCTGATCGCTACCTTCCGCCGTGGCCTCAAAGAAGACGTCAAAGACCTGATGCTCACGATGCCCCCTGCGGCCACCATTGATGTGGTGATGGAGCAGGCTATCCAGTGCGATAACCGGCTGTTTGAGCGCCGCCTGGAGCGAAACAGAAGCCGCCAGACCTTCCCAGTTCCCCATACCTCGTTTACTACTACCACCACTGTCGACCACAGCGAGCCTATGCAGATTGACGCCGCTCGTCCCCGCGGCCCTCTGAGCCCTCAGGAACGCCAACGCCGCATTTCCAACAGCCTCTGCCTTTACTGCGGTGGTGCGGGGCACATTGCAAAAGTCTGCCCCGTCAAGAACAAGACCACCACCCGTGCCGCCAACGTCGACATCAAAGAACCCTCCACCGAACAGGGTTTTCCCAAAGTCCAGCCGCAGTAAAGCCCCAGCGACTGGACAACACACACCGCCCCGGGCCTCCTAACCTCACAGCTCCTGCAACGGGAGAGGCCACCCCCCTGGTTCCCGACTCCGTTATAGCCGACACAACCCTCCTAGCCGCTGCCCATGTCGAAAACTCCGAAATTAACCCCCGCGCCATGCTTGCGCTGGGTCCCCTCGAACCCTTCAACTACCCCGTTACCATCATGGTATCATCCAGCCGCGCCCCAATACCTACCTCAGCCATGATCGACAATGGTGCCCTGTCCTGCTTCATCGACAGAGACTTTGCCCGCAAACACCGCATCGCCCTAGTCCCGCATCAGCGTCCACTGACGATCGAACTCGTTGACGGTCAACCCAGCTCTGCTGGGCCAATCACCCATCACACCCAACCAGTAGGCATGTGGGTCGACGACCACTTCGAAGAACTCGTCTTCCATGTCACCAAATCACCCCATGCTCCAATCCTCCTTGGTCTCCCCTGGCTCCGCCTCCACGACATTAACCTTGACTTCAAGAACCTTTCGGTCGGTTTCCGTTGCGACTGTCTGTACCATGAATTCGCGAATTGGGACAACTCTCCAGCACCCCCGAGCCCAGCACCCGCCAGAACCCCCGAGCCCTTGATCCGCATCCCCCAGGATGAAGTCCCCGTCGACGAAACATGGTCGATTCCAGTACCCAAGGTATCTCGCTTCAGCACCCCAGGACCGGCTCCCACGCCGCTCCGAGTCTCGTTCATCTCCGCCCCAGCCTTCCGGGTCGCAGCAAGGCATGACCAGGTCTTTGTCGCCTACGCCAACCCTGCGAAACCCGATCTCCCAGCCTCGCCTAGCCCCAGTAAACCCCCGACACCCGAGAAAGACATCAAAGACTTCCTGCGCCCCGAGTATCGAGACTTCGCCGACGTTTTCGAAAAGAGAAATGCTGACACTCTCCCCGAAGCACCGGCCCTACGACTGTCCAATCGATCTGGAAGAAGGCAAGCAGCCACCTTTCGGCCCGATCTACAGCCTCAGCGAACCAGAAATGAAGGCACTCTGCGAATACCTCGAAGAAAACCTCGCCAAAGGATTCATCAAACCCTCAAAGTCCCCTGCCGGTGCCCCAGTCTTATTCGTGAAAAAAAAGGACGGTTCTCTCCGCCTCTGCGTCGATTATCGAGGCCTGAACAGCATCATGGTGAAGAATCGCTACCCCCTGCCCCTGATCAACGGTATCATGGATTGTTTGCGCGGCGCCCGCCGTCTCACCAAGATCGACCTCCGCGGCGCTTATAACCTCTTACGCATGCGCCCGGGCGATGAATGGAAGACCGCCTTCCGCTGCCGCTACGGCCTATTTGAATACAATGTCATGCCCTTTGGACTCAGCAATGCTCCTGGCGTCTTCCAGTACCTGATGAACGACATCTTCCGCGACATTCTCGATGTGTTTGTTGTCGTCTACCTCGACGATATCCTGATATTCTCCAAGAACCCCGAAGATCACCCCAAACATGTCCGCGAAGTCTTGTCCCGCCTCCGACAGCATGGGTTGTACGCCAAACCAGAGAAGTGCGAATTCAACCGCGAATCCGTTGAGTTCCTAGGCTTCATCATCTCCAAGAAAGGCATCCAGATGGACCCCAAGAAGATCGCTGCCATCACGGATTGGGAACCTCCCAAGAATGTCAAAGGCGTCCAGCGGTTCCTCGGCTTTGCCAACTTCTATCGCCGATTCATCCAAGGTTATTCCAAGATCGCTACCCCGCTCACAGCCCTGACCCGGAAAGACATCCCGTACGCCTGGACACCCGCCGCAAACACCGCCTTCGAGAACCTGAAGAAAGCATTCACCACCGCCCCCATCCTTGCTCACCCTGACCCAGAGAAGCCCTTCGTCGTCGAAACTGACGCCTCCGACTTCGCTCTTGGCGCAGTTCTCCTCCAACCTGACCAGGACAATCAGCTCCACCCCGTGGCCTTCCACTCTCGCAAATTCACGGCCGAAGAGATCAACTACGAGATCTACGACAAGGAACTTCTGGCCATCCAAGACTCCTTTGCCCAGTGGCGCCACCATCTCATTGGCGCCCGTCACAAGATCACCGTTTACTCCGACCACAAAAACCTTCAGTACTTCATGACCACCCGCACCCTGAACCGCCGCCAAGCCCGCTGGTCGATATTCTTCTCGGATTTTGACTTTGTCATTACCTATCGCCCCGGTCCCCAGCAGCACCAAGCCGATGCCCTCTCCCGACGCTCCGAACATGAGCTAAAAGAGGGGGAAGAAGCGTTCCGCTCCCAGGCAACCACAATTTTGACTCCCGAACGCCTTCGACTCGCGGCTGCCTACCTCACACCCATGGATACCACGCTGCTTGACAAGATTAAGGCCGCCCAGGCCTCTGATCCCCTCGCTAAGACCATTCGCGAAAAGCTCAAGATACCCCTCGCCCAACGAACTGAGGAAACCCAAGATCGTATCAAGCGGTTCTCAGATGAAGATGGGATCCTGCTGCACGATAACCTGGTCTATGTCCCCACCAACGAGCTCCGAGCTGAAGTCTGCCACGACATGCACGATACTCCCCTAGCCGGCCACTTTGGGATGTCCAAGACGCTCGAACTCGCCTCCCGCAACTACTGGTGGCCCAGCCAGTGGCGCTTCGTCAAGGCCTACGTCAAGTCCTGCGATACCTGTAGCCAAGCGAAATCCAGTCGACACAAACCATACGGCCTACTCCAGCCCAACAGTATCCCTACCCGCCCTTGGGGATCTTGGTCCCTGGACTTTATCACCGGTCTGCCTCCCGTGGACGGGTACGACTCCATCCTGAACGTCAACTGTCGCCTCACCAAGATGGCCCACTTCATCGCCTGCAGCGAGTCAGAATCCGCCGAATCCACCGCCGACCTAGTCTTCCACAACATCATCCGTCTCCACGGCCTCCCCGACGACGTCATCTCTGACCGAGGACCCCAGTTTAAGTCCCGGTTCTGGCGTCGACTTCTCGAACTCCTTGGGGCAAAAGCCAACCTCTCCTCGGCCTTCCACCCCCAGAGCGATGGCCAGACGGAACGCACCAACCAGATCCTGGAGCAGTATCTCCGATGCTTTTGCAACCACCAACAGGACAACTGGAAACAGCTTCTGTCGTCCGCCGAGTTCGCCTACAACAACACCCATCAGTCCGCCTCCCAGACCACCCCCTTCTACGCCAACAAGGGTCTCCACCCCCGCTTCAGTTTTGCGGCCTCTGCTACCTCCGAATCCGTCAACCCCGCCGCTGAAGCCCGCGCTAAACAAATCAGGGAAGTCCATGAACAGCTCGCCCTCGAGCTCAAGGAGGCCCAAGATCAAGTGAAGCGCTACGCCGACGCCAAACGAATTCCTGGACCGGACTTCAAGCCTGGCGACCACGTCTGGCTCCTCCGCAAAAACCTCCATACAACCCGGCCCTCTCAGAAACTCGACCATCGCAAGATTGGGCCATTCCCCATCGTTGAAAAAATCAATCCCGTCGCCTACCGGCTCAAGCTCCCGCCTACGTACAAAATCCACAATGTCTTCCATGTCTCGCTCCTCGAACCCCCCTTCACCATCCCCGAATGACACGAACCCGAACCCGTGACCCCAGAGACCGTTGAGGGTCAAGAAGAGTGGGTTGTCGAAGCCATCCTTGACTCTCGCATCCATTGTCGTCGCCTTCAGTACTTGGTCAAATGGCAGGGCTGGCCTGACTCCGAGAACACCTGGGAGCCCGTGGAACACCTCACCCATACCGACGCACTCCTCCAGGACTTCCACAGCGCGTACCCCAACAAGCCTTCCTCTGTCCCCGTAGCACCTCCTCTGCTGCCACACCAAACTCGACGCCGCCGCCGCCGCCGCTAAAGAGAGGGGTGATGTTATGGACGACGCGCCCATACCATAAGCTTACCTACTGACAGCCACCAATGTCAACCGCCAAATGTCAAACGTCAATGTCAATGTCAATGTCAGTGTCAATGTCAGTGTCAATGTCAATGTCAATGTCAGTGTCAATGTCAATGTCAATGCCACTCCCCCTCTCTCCTCTCATTTTGCCAATCCTCTTGCAATATCGCCACTCCTCCTCTCTCCTCTCATTTCGCCAATCCCCCTCGGCTTCTCAACACCCCCCACTACTTCCCCATAGCCAGCAGCTGTAGCAATGCTCCCTACGCTCGCCACGCACGCTCTAGGAGCATAGCTGGCGCCCCCCCAGTCCCCTCTTGTTGTTGTTGTTCTCTGATCTGCTGGGTTGCCTATCTATAAATAGCCGGCCTCTCTTCGTCCGTTCCCTTCCTCCCCAGCAGATCAACACCACTTCTTCTCATCTCCTGTTCTAGTCCTTGTTTCTTGTTTCGCCAATACAATCTCTTGTCGCCTATCACTCTCGCCCTGTCTTCTCTACTTCGCTTCCGCCTCCGTCGTCGAGATCATAACAATGGATTGTTTGCGCGGCGCCCGCCGTCTCACCAAGATCGACCTCCGCGGCGCTTATAACCTCTTACGCATGCGCCCGGGCGATGAATGGAAGACCGCCTTCCGCTGCCGCTACGGCCTATTCGAATACAATGTCATGCCCTTTGGACTCAGCAATGCTCCTGGCGTCTTCCAGTACCTGATGAACGACATCTTCCGCGACATTCTCGATGTGTTTGTTGTTGTCTACCTCGACGATATCCTGATTTTCTCCAAGAACCCCGAAGATCACCCCAAACATGTCCGCGAAGTCTTGTCCCGCCTCCGACAGCATGGGTTGCACGCCAAACCAGAGAAGTGCGAATTCAACCGTGAATCCGTTGAGTTCCTAGGCTTCATCATCTCCAAGAAAGGCATCCAGATGGACCCCAAGAAGATCGCTGCCATCACGGATTGGAACCTCCCAAGAATGTCAAAGGCGTCCAGCGGTTCCTCGGCTTTGCCAACTTCTATCGCCGATTCATCCAAGGTTATTCCAAGATCGCTACCCCGCTCACAGCCCTGACCCGGAAAGACATCCCGTACGCCTGGACACCCGCCGCAAACACCGCCTTCGAGAACCTGAAGAAAGCATTCACCCCCGCCCCCATCCTTGCTCACCCTGACCCAGAGAAGCCCTTCGTCGTCGAAACTGATGCCTCCGGCTTCGCTCTTGGCGCAGTTCTCCTCCAACCTGACCAGGACAATCAGCTCCACCCCGTGGCCTTCCACTCTCGCAAATTCACGGCCGAAGAGATCAACTACGAGATATACGACAAGGAACTCCTGGCCATCCAAGACTCCTTTGCCCAGTGGCGCCACCATCTCATTGGCGCCCGTCACAAGATCACCGTTTACTCCGACCACAAAAACCTTCAGTACTTCATGACCACCCGCACCCTGAACCGCCGCCAAGCCCGCTGGTCGATATTCTTCTCGGATTTTGACTTTGTCATTACCTATCGCCCTGGTCCCCAGCAGCACCAAGCCGATGCCCTCTCCCGACGCTCCGAACATGAGCTAAAAGAGGGGGAAGAAGCGTTCCGCTCCCAGGCAACCACAATTTTGACTCCCGAACGCCTTCGACTCGCGGCTGCCTACCTCACACCCATGGATACCACGCTGCTTGACAAGATTAAGGCCGCCCAGGCCTCTGATCCCCTCGCTAAGACCATTCGCGAAAAGCTCAAGATACCCCTCGCCCAACGAATTGAGGAAACCCAAGATCGTATCAAGCGATTCTCAGATGAAGATGGGATCCTGCTGCACGATAACCTGGTCTATATCCCCACCAACGAGCTCCGACCTGAAGTCTGCCACGACATGCACGATACTCCCCTAGCTGGCCACTTTGGGATGTCCAAGACGCTCGAACTCGCCTCCCGCAACTACTGGTGGCCCAGCCAGTGGCGCTTCGTCAAGGCCTACGTCAAGTCCTGCGATACCTGTAGCCAAGCGAAATCCAGTCGACACAAACCATACGGCCTACTCCAGCCCAACAGTATCCCTACTCGCCCTTGGGGATCTTGGTCCCTGGACTTTATCACCGGTCTGCCTCCCGTGGACGGGTACGACTCCATCCTGAACGTCAACTGTCGCCTCACCAAGATGGCCCACTTCATCGCCTGCAGAGAGTCAGAATCCGCCGAATCCACCGCCGTCCTAGTCTTCCACAACATCATCCGACTCCACGGCCTCCCCGACGACGTCATCTCTGACCAAGGACCCCAGTTTAAGTCCCGGTTCTGGCGTCGACTTCTCGAACTCCTTGGGGCAAAAGCCAACCTCTCCTCGGCCTTCCACCCCCAGAGCGGTGGCCAGACGGAACGCACCAACCAGATCCTGGAGCAGTATCTCCGATGCTTTTGCAACCACCAACAGGACAACTGGAAACAGCTTCTGTCGTCCGCCGAGTTCGCCTACAACAACACCCATCAGTCCGCCTCCCAGACCACCCCCTTCTACGCCAACAAGGGTCTCCACCCCCGCTTCAGTTTTGCGGCCTCTGCTACCTCCGAATCCGTCAACCCCGCCGCTGAAGCCCGCGCTAAACAAATCAGGGAAGTCCATGAACAGCTCGCCCTCGAGCTCAAGGAGGCCCAAGATCAAGTGAAGCGCTACGCCGACGCCAAACGAATTCCTGGACCGGACTTCAAGCCTGGCGACCACGTCTGGCTCCTCCGCAAAAACCTCCATACAACCCGGCCCTCTCAGAAACTCGACCATCGCAAGATTGGGCCATTCCCCATCGTTGAAAAAATCAATCCCGTCGCCTACCGGCTCAAGCTCCCGCCTACGTACAAAATCCACAATGTCTTCCATGTCTCGCTCCTCGAACCCCCCTTCACCATCCCCGAAGAGCGATGATGACGATGGGCTGGAGATCATCAAAGAACAAGACGCAGACTGACAAACTGTCTCCCGCACAAGCGTGACAACGGAGGTGCTTACTCCCGAACCGGTAGACAACACACGGGCTATGATCCAACAGCACCATATGCAACAAGGGGATGTCAGCCCTATCTCATACTCCAGTGTGCGGCCCGTCTCGCAAGTTGCGCCAGAATTAGACGCGACAATGTCCCAGAGTATTATTGTGGCCATCGAAGAAGGTCGCGAACCAGCCAGTGGCTATTTTGCCAACGCAGCCCGCAAAGCATGGGATGTCATGTCCTCGACAGCAGGCATCATCTCTCGCCATCCATCAGGACAGCCGAAGACACCAGATGATATCGCCGCAGGTCTGCGCGAATATTGCCGAGGAGCGGGGGCCATCATGACGCTGGATACCACTGCACACTTGCTCATCTCGGGTCTGGACCAGTATACGGGCACCGATCAGGAGAGTTATTTAAGGGTTCCAATCACCGGGGTATCAACCCCAACGGCTGACCCCCCGACAGTGGCCGAGAAGAATCTTATGCTCTCGATGAAAATGTTCGCGACGGCGCAAGCCAGCAGGCGGGTCGCTCTCCTTAACGTGTTCATCAGTTGGACGGAGTTCAAGAGCGGCCTTGTAGAGCTATACAAGCAAATCAACAGTCGTCCCCCCAAGAAGAATGAGGCGTCGGATTGGCTCAAACTGTACCTCAGAGGGAGACCTGAGCTTTTATACGCGCTTGCGGAGCATGCCAGCCTGACGGACAGGCTCCCACAAAGGCCCCCACCCCCACAACACCTTCCGCTACTGACGCCTTTCACGCCCTCCATCTCCTCTCATGGGGATATCAACCCCGACTGGCCCTCCATCTCCCTGGCTGCGGAAAGAAGAGTCGATGAGGTCATACAGGATGTCGTCAAGAACATGACCGACCTTGCACGGAAGGGCAGTCACTACGCCTTTTTGATGGCGTTGCTGCCCGGTGTTATCGCCGTACCTCCAACCTTCTTGCCTCTGGAGATTGAGACGATCCCGGCGCGTAACCTGCATATCATCACGACCGAGTTGACCAAGGTGCGGGGCCGTATTACGGACTTCCCGGCGGCAGACGCAAATGCATTGCTTCGCATTAACAAGGCTCTCAGCAATTCGAATTTTTACGATAGCGTCAAGCGACATAGCAGCGCTAAGTAGTTGAAACATTCGCGATCTCCCACAGTGGGGCATCAACCCCTTCACGCTGGGCACGCCGCGTACCTGAGAACATCTCGAAAAAGTTATCGGCTGAATTCATTATCCGCAGTCTTGAAATATCCACATGATGGAAATCACGCTTATGCTTACCAACAATGTAGGCAGCTGTTTCCGCCAGTTTAGGCAGTACCACGTAGTTAGGCAGTTGGGGTTCACATATATTAGGTATCCTGCCAGCATGCGCTTCTGTACATAAACAAAAGAGATCTCTTAGCGAAATGGCAAATTCTGGTACATATCCGCCCCATTCCTTTTTGCAAGGAGGGGCTGTTCGAATGCTAGCCACTCAATTCGTGACCCGGATTCGCTTTGGTACTGTTACTTGAAAAGCTCTTGTTATGGACGATGCGCCCATACCATAAGCTTACCTACTGACAGCCGCCAATGTCAACCGCCAAATGTCAAACGCCAATGTCAATGTCAATGTCAGTGTCAATGTCAGTGTCAATGTCAGTGTCAATGTCAGTGTCAATGTCAATGTCAATGCCGCTCCCCTCGCTCCTCTCATTTCGCCAATCCTCTTGCAATATCGCTACTCCTCCTCTCTCCTCTCATTTCGCCAATCCCCCCTTGGCTTCTCCACACCCCACACTACTTCCCCATAGCCAGCAGCTGTAGCAATGCTCTCTACGCTCGCCACGCACGCTCTAGGAGCATAGCTGTCGCCCCCCCAGTCCCCTCTTGTTGTTGTTGTTCTCTGATTCGCTGGGTTGCCTATCTATAAATAGCCGGCCTCTCTTCGTCCGTTCCCTTCCTCCCCAGCAGATCAACACCAGTTCTTCTCATCTCCTGTTCTAGTCCTTGTTTCTTGTTTCGCCAATACAATCTCTTGTCGCCTATCACTCTCGCCCTGTCTTCTCTACTTTGCTTCCGCCTCCGTCGTCGAGATCATAACAGCTCTGTTCACACACTTTGTACAAACTGGTTTTACATGATAACTTGCAACACATATTTAACATCTGCCCTTTGCGGACGCCGATGAATTGAAGAACTGGGATGCCAGCGTACCCAAAAAAATTGCTTCGTCCTATGTACAACCGAATCGGATAGTTCTTTGTCTGAACCGGGACGGTGGCCACAGGCTTCCTCAGGTGTGATCTCACGGCCATTGCGTATGACGGAGCGGGGCCGAGTACGACGAGTGATCTGTGCTGCTTTCTAGCATGACAATGGCTCCCACCGGCTTCAGCTCTCGCCTGTCTGTGTTTTGGCAGGCCATTACGGTTTACCCAGTGCTATGGATGTAACGGAACTCCCTACGCCCTCGCAGTGCTGTGAGCAACGTCCCGTTGCTTCCGTCGTAGCCTCTTGTGAACGAGTTGCAGCAAACACAACCGGGTGGTGTCATCGTTTATTATCTCGAAAGCGGACGACGCATGAACATCGATCTTAAGCCCATCTTCGCTGACCAACACTGTCCATACGTGCGCACCAGTCATTTCCTCCACTTTGCGGACCTGCTCCACAAAGTCTGGTCATTAAATTGGCGTTCCGTCCCCCTTACAGAGTGGCCAGGATGCACCTTCTTCAGGATATTTTGTGCCGCTTCTGAAATCGTCGGCGCCTGTGTCTGTTGTCTTGAATGTACATCGGTGGCGGCGAATTGCGCTCCTCCTCCGACTCCGACCGTTGTTTCTCTGCTAGGTAGGTCTCTCGCTCCCGAGGGTCAACTGGTATGCCTCCAAAGTGAAGGGGAGAAGTTTTCCACGCCAACGGTGAGCCACCACCCTCCGGGTGCACATCGGACACATAACGCAAGCCTTTGTGTCTCCGTCTCTTTGTGAGGACTCTGAATTCCCGCTTGCCCGGGCGCTTGACTGCTATGTGTGCGTGCTCTACTTTCCCGTAACGATCCTTTACTTAGGACCATATTAGGAGAGGACCTGTCGCAATATGTGGATAATTGATATCACGTGTGCGATCCTTTTCTTTCACGGTAACTTCCACTTTTTTGATGAGGTCCTTTTCGGGCACCACAAACGGTGCCGTTTTCAATACCTGCCATTCGGTCAGTGGCATCCGGCACCGCGATGCCACTGACCGAAAAAGACGTCCAGGTTTGCGCCGGGGTCATCCTCGTCGACAATGGCGACTCAGCGCTCGAAAACGGCAAAGCTGGTGTAAACCCATTCCCCGTCGAAGTATGGCTCGAGGTATTGAAGCAACGCCCACCGCTACGGCCGGCGATGGCGGCTGCTCTACCTTTCACCATTGCGGAACTCCAAGCTGCGATGAGGACGACCGGACCCCTTTACGCCGCTCAAGTCCAGGCATTGGCTCAGGCAAAAGGCCAAGCGGGCTTTCGGCGCACTGGACACGTGGATTCCACAGATCACTACGCTAGTCCGACCCCAACCCGTCCCCCAAGAGCTATGGGAGGCATAGAAACGCCGATGAGTGGGCTTTCGGCCATGCTTTCGACTCCTTGAATCTCCGAGCTTCAGCAATACGCAACAGACCACGGACCACAACCCAGTCACGCAGGTCTGGCGTTGCCACCGATGCCCGCCAGTACTCCGGTGTCCTACGCTCCTCACCCAAATTTGGATTTTACGGAAAGTCCCACTCCACTGTATTGTGGAGAGGCAGTCGTCACACAGTCTTCAGGGAAAACGATGTGGGAGCCTAAGCATCAGCCAGCCCAAGTGGCGGTAGTAACAAACTCGTGGCACACCAAAAGAGCACCGCATGTGGACCACAACCCTTCAGCGTATGAACTTTAATGTCCCTGGAGACATGTGCGGGCCTAGCCCTCCTTTCACCTGCTTCCTTTGACATTGGCTTGACATTGAGCTGGGACGAGAAGGGGCGACCGAAAGCCAAAAAGAGGAAGGCAAACGGTGGTCCGGAACCGCAATTCAAGCCTCTCAAGACGTTTCGTCGCTTTGTATTCTTCGTACCGCACTTGGACATTGGCAACATTTCGACCGGTACCCAGGAGGCGCTTACAAAGCACAGGGTATGGTCTTCAATAATACGTGCCATCCCTACTTGTCACTTATGTATTACATGCGTGCTAGTACAAAGTAGGTGTGGACTTCACCGAGGGATGGGGATACAACGAGATATACGGCGCTATCAGTGCAGCGTTTCGCCATCTTCCAGATTTCCCTTGGGCATTCGAATTCTCACAACGTAGGCATCAGAATATCAGTCCGCTCGGCTGGCAGCCAAACGATGTTAAGTGGGACATTTTCTGGGAATATGCAAAGAAGATAGACAAAGTGATTTGGGTTCAACCCCATTGCTTGGCGTGGGGCGATTAGGAGGCGTTCCAGTACGCCTTCATCCATATGGAGATCCGGGATGCCATTCTTCCACGATAAGAAATCCTTTCGGACAAAGAAGATTTGGGAAGCCTTTGAGATTATGCACTGTATGTCGCTGTACTCAAAATACACTCTCCCGCCCCTCTACTGATACTTCGGTGCCCCCCCTCCAGACAACGACATTCAGTCTGATCCTGTCAAGAGCGCTGCCATGGGGCCTCCCATTGAGTCGGACTCGGATGGTGAGACGGCCGACTTCACTAACATGATGCAAGGCATTATCCCCGCCGTGGGCCGCAGCAGGGCTGGGGCCATAAATGGAAAGGGAAAGGGGGGATTGCCAGAGGACGAAACGGAGACGTCTGAAGCCCTGCGTGGGCCGAAATGTGGCGCATGGAACATCTCCCCTAGGAAACCCCACCTGGCCTACATACGGGAATCGCCGAATCGGGAGCTCCGCCGTTAGCTGGAGATATCGTGCCTGCTCCTTCGCCTTCACCTCCAGATCTGGCATTCCCAAACATACCTCTTTACGTGCCTGCTCGTTCGCCTTCACCTCCTGATGATGCATTTTTAATCCCATTGCCTCCAACCTCGGAGGAAGTCAGACGAAAGATAGCGGAGGAGAACGCAAGGCCCTTCGAGAAACTACCGGTCAACCAGTGTGTAAGCATGTTTCTTAAGGAGCAAACCGGCTACTACGACAAGACTGACAAAGATTTGCGTTTTTACAAAAAGGGAAGAGAGGGCGCTCTCCAGTTTCTTCAGGACCTGATGGATGTTGGGAACGGCGGAAGATGTGTAGATGACGGCGGTGCACACGCAGCTGCAATGGCTTACCAGAATTGGTTATGCTTTCCAGGCATGGGGTTCGCCCGGGGGCACTTTCCTAACGAGGTGTAACTCGCTGTCATCAACCTAGCGCAACAGCGCATTTCAGAGGCATATGCTTGGTGTCCCAATGCGGTGGAACAAAGGAGTGTGCCAGCGACGTCCAGCGGCACCGTCCAGGATACGCAGTCCGTCTTCGGTGGATATGCTGGCAGTACCGGCATGCGCCACATGTATGGGACAAGATCGCAGACCAAGCGACGGGTCAAACCGCCATCCCTCCCTGCTGACGCCTCGAAGTACGTTAAGGCGCCTGAATCTTATGATCTGACCTTACCGACGCCGAAACCAAATGAACTGCTGGCCCGTGAACCCAGTAGCGGCGCGCCCGCAGTGCCCTCCACCCAAGACAAGATCCGTTTCCCTTTCTACCATACGCGTGATGCGGAAGACCTGTTTTCTGGGAGCATTGCAGAGTCAACCGGCAAGGACCTTGGCGACGAAGGTCGTTGCATGCAATGTTTGCCTGGACAGGACTCTCGGTCTTATCAGGATTTGTATAATCATTTCTGTGACCGTCTCGATGGGTTGAACAAAGACAGGGATGTAGACATGACAGTTAACAGTGCATAATGAGAATGGGTCTTCGCTGTCCTTTGGGTGGAGTCGAACTGACAAGTGCCATTTTTCAACACTTTATAGTAACTCGTAGTGAATCGGTAACGCTCCCGAATGGTCGAATAAAGAATTCAGTGGCGGATGCTGTCTGGGCCCGGTGCACGGACGTAAAGAACGCCACGTTTAAGCCATCGTTCAATTTCGTGGGCGAGGACGGCATGGATGCGGAGTTTCGCATCGGGGGCGGTCTCACCAAGGAAGCTTTCCAGATTGCCATCAAGACTTTCACTGTAGAAACCGACCCTCACTGGGAAGGTGCACAGTGCCTCCTTCCGGTGTCCGGCATCCCGGCAGCAAACCTGGACTTCAGGGGGTTCGGGGGATTGTTGGCTCACTCTGCATTGCACGGCAATGTGTTTCCAGAGACCCTCTCACCCATCCTGATCAATGTTCGCTGTCATCCGGAAAATGAAATGTCCTGCCGGTTTATCTCACCAAAGATGATATCACGTTTCAACCGCTCCCTTGGATGGGTTGTGGAGGTTCTTACGGACTACCGGATGGACGACATGGCGATCGACTCAGGCCCCGCGTTGACTCCTGCACAAAAGAGAGCAAAAGTCGAGGAAGAGTGCGTTGCCCGCTGCTATTCTGTATCTTTTCTTTTCCTTCTTGTGGTCGTGGTGTATTGACATGAACAACTCCTCTCCCTCCCTCCCCCCCCCACCACCCCCCCTTGCGATACCTCCAGAGTCACTACGTTGTGCCAGCATTTCGGTTACCCCATCGAAGCGGAATGGGACAAGCCCGTCGCTTTTGCTCAAGATCTAACCAAACATGTCTTGTACACCTGTCGTCGCCCAGCCATCCATCAGATCAAGGAAGGGATCGCTTCGGTCGGCAACTTCGTCTCTGGCACGCCATGCGCGGTATTGTTTCATCTATTCAATCGGCGTCTGGACGTCGACCAGCTGTTCCAGAAGATTGTGTATTTGCCTCCCATTGTTGATTGCCGTAAAGAGGAAAAGACAGAACTAGTGAAGGGATGGTTTCGCATGGCGCTCAATGCACCTAGAAGGGGCATGTCTCGGCGTGACCTGCTGTTCTTCTGGACGTCAAGCCGTGCACTGCCGCTGAAGGACAGGATAGTTGTGGATATCGCTCAGCACGAAGGGGATCGTTTGCCTTCGTCTCGTACTTGCAGCGACACGTTGGAGCTGCATCTAGGTTTCCGAGATGCGGGCCACCTAGCGGATCGCTTGTGGTATGCAGTGTGGCTATCCAAAGATGGAGGGTTCCAGATTCCATAGCTTGGCAAGTTGTTTGTGTACTCTGTCAGATGTAGCCTTTCTTTTCTATGGAATTGGATGGCATGTATTTACACGTTTTGCGACTGGGAGGGAAGGTCGGGAAAAAGTGCAAATAGTGTGCTTTGGTGGCCAGAAAACTCTTACGTAAGGACCCACCTCGGTCCGTGTTCTCATGTTCAGCCCCCCTGTCAGTCACTGTCAAAACGTTCAAAAAAAGTTTCGGAATCCTGCACTTCTTCAAAAAGATGTTGGGACGCGCGCTCCGACCCAAAAATTTCGCAGCGGGTATTTATGACCCGGATGGCTCCCCATAAGCGCTTGTTGGTTAAAGTTTGAAATTTTCGTGACCCGGATTCGCTTTGGTACTGTTACTTGAAAAGCTCTGTTCACACACTTTGTACAAACTGGTTTTACATGATAACTTGCAACACATATTTAACATCTGCCCTTTGCGGACGCCGATGAATTGAAGAACTGGGATGCCAGCGTACCCAAAAAAATTGCTTCGTCCTATGTACAACCGAATCGGATAGTTCTTTGTCTGAACCGGGACGGTGGCCACAGGCTTCCTCAGGTGTGATCTCACGGCCATTGCGTATGACGGAGCGGGGCCGAGTACGACGAGTGATCTGTGCTGCTTTCTAGCATGACAATGGCTCCCACCGGCTTCAGCTCTCGCCTGTCTGTGTTTTGGCAGGCCATTACGGTTTACCCAGTGCTATGGATGTAACGGAACTCCCTACGCCCTCGCAGTGCTGTGAGCAACGTCCCGTTGCTTCCGTTGTAGCCTCTTGTGAACGAGTTGCAGCAAACACAACCGGGTGGTGTCATCGTTTATTATCTCGAAAGCGGACGACGCATGAACATCGATCTTAAGCCCATCTTCGCTGACCAACACTGTCCATACGTGCGCACCAGTCATTTCCTCCACTTTGCGGACCTGCTCCACAAAGTCTGGTCATTAAATTGGCGTTCCGTCCCCCTTACAGAGTGGCCAGGATGCACCTTCTTCAGGATATTTTGTGCCGCTTCTGAAATCGTCGGCGCCTGTGTCTGTTGTCTTGAATGTACATCGGTGGCGGCGAATTGCGCTCCTCCTCCAACTCCGACCGTTGTTTCTCTGCTAGGTAGGTCTCTCGCTCCCGAGGGTCAACTGGTATGCCTCCAAAGTGAAGGGGAGAAGTTTTCCACGCCAACGGTGAGCCACCACCCTCCGGGTGCACATCGGACACATAACGCAAGCCTTTGTGTCTCCGTCTCTTTGTGAGGACTCTGAATTCCCGATTGCCCGGGCGCTTGACTGCTATGTGTGCGTGCTCTACTTTCCCGTAACGATCCTTTACTTAGGACCATATTAGGAGAGGACCTGTCGCAATATGTGGATAATTGATATCACGTGTGCGATCCTTTTCTTTCACGGTAACTTCCACTTTTTTGATGAGGTCCTTTTCGGGCACCACAAACGGTGCCGTTTTCAATACCTGCCATTCGGTCAGTGGCATCCGGCACCGCGATGCCACTGACCGAAAAAGACGTCCAGGTTTGCGCCGGGGTCATCCTCGTCGACAATGGCGACTCAGCGCTCGAAAACGGCAAAGCTGGTGTAAACCCATTCCCCGTCGAAGTATGGCTCGAGGTATTGAAGCAACGCCCACCGCTACGGCCGGCGATGGCGGCTGCTCTACCTTTCACCATTGCGGAACTCCAAGCTGCGATGAGGACGACCGGACCCCTTTACGCCGCTCAAGTCCAGGCATTGGCTCAGGCAAAAGGCCAAGCGGGCTTTCGGCGCACTGGACACGTGGTTTCCACAGATCACTACGCTAGTCCGACCCCAACCCGTCCCCCAAGAGCTATGGGAGGCATAGAAACGCCGATGAGTGGGCTTTCGGCCATGCTTTCGACTCCTTGAATCTCCGAGCTTCAGCAATATGCAACAGACCACGGACCACAACCCAGTCACGCAGGTCTGGCGTTGCCACCGATGCCCGCCAGTACTCCGGTGTCCTACGCTCCTCACCCAAATTTGGATTTTACGGAAAGTCCCACTCCACTGTATTGTGGAGAGGCAGTCGTCACACAGTCTTCAGGGAAAACGATGTGGGAGCCTAAGCATCAGCCAGACCGAGTGGCGGTAGTAACAAACTCGTGGCACACCAAAAGAGCACCGCATGTGTACCACAACCCTTCAGCGTATGAACTTTAATGTCCCTGGAGACATGTGCGGGCCTAGCTCTCCTTTCACCTGCTTCCTTTGACATTGGCTTGACATGGAGCTGGGACAAGAAGGGGCGACCGAAAGCCAAAAAGAGGAAGGCAAACGGTGGTCCGGAACCGCAATCAAAGCCTCTCAAAACGTTTCGTCGCTGTGTATTCTTCGTACCGCACTTGGACATTGGCAACATTTCGACCGGAACCCAGGAGGCGCTCACAAAGCACAGGGTATGGTCTTCAATAATACGTGCCATCCCTACTTGTCACTTATGTATTACATGCGTGCTAGTACAAGGTAGGTGTGGACTTCACCGAGGGATGGGGATACAACGAGATATACGGCGCTATCAGTGCAGCGTTTCGCCATCTTCCAGATTTCCCTTGGGCATTCGAATTCTCACAACGTAGGCATCAGAATATCAGTCCGCTCGGCTGGCAGCCAAACGATGTTAAGTGGGACATTTTCTGGGAATATGCAAAGAAGATAGACAAAGTGATTTGGGTTCAACCCCATTGCTTGGCGTGGGGCGATTAGGAGGCGTTCCAGTACGCCTTCATCCATATGGAGATCCGGGATGCCATTCTTCCACGATAAGAAATCCTTTCGGACAAAGAAGATTTGGGAAGCCTTTGAGATTATGCACTGTATGTCGCTGTACTCAAAATACACTCTCCCGCCCCTCTACTGATACTTCGGTGCCCCCCCTCCAGACAACGACATTCAGTCTGATCCTGTCAAGAGCGCTGCCATGGGGCCTCCCATTGAGTCGGACTCGGATGGTGAGACGGCCGACTTCACTAACATGATGCAAGGCATTATCCCCGCCGTGGGCCGCAGCAGGGCTGGGGCCATAAATGGAAAGGGAAAGGGGGGATTGCCAGAGGACGAAACGGAGACGTCTGAAGCCCTGCGTGGGCCGAAATGTGGCGCATGGAACATCTCCCCTAGGAAACCCCACCTGGCCTACATACGGGAATCGCCGAATCGGGAGCTCCGCCGTTAGCTGGAGATATCGTGCCTGCTCCTTCGCCTTCACCTCCAGATCTGGCATTCCCAAACATACCTCTTTACGTGCCTGCTCGTTCGCCTTCACCTCCTGATGATGCATTTTTAATCCCATTGCCTCCAACCTCGGAGGAAGTCAGACGAAAGATAGCGGAGGAGAACGCAAGGCCCTTCGAGAAACTACCGGTCAACCAGTGTGTAAGCATGTTTCTTAAGGAGCAAACCGGCTACTACGACAAGACTGACAAAGATTTGCGTTTTTACAAAAAGGGAAGAGAGGGCGCTCTCCAGTTTCTTCAGGACCTGATGGATGTTGGGAACGGCGGAAGATGTGTAGATGACGGCGGTGCACACGCAGCTGCAATGGCTTACCAGAATTGGTTATGCTTTCCAGGCATGGGGTTCGCCCGGGGGCACTTTCCTAACGAGGTGTAACTCGCTGTCATCAACCTAGCGCAACAGCGCATTTCAGAGGCATATGCTTGGTGTCCCAATGCGGTGGAACAAAGGAGTGTGCCAGCGACGTCCAGCGGCACCGTCCAGGATACGCAGTCCGTCTTCGGTGGATATGCTGGCAGTACCGGCATGCGCCACATGTATGGGACAAGATCGCAGACCAAGCGACGGGTCAAACCGCCATCCCTCCCTGCTGACGCCTCGAAGTACGTTAAGGCGCCTGAATCTTATGATCTGACCTTACCGACGCCGAAACCAAATGAACTGCTGGCCTGTGAACCCAGTAGCGGCGCGCCCGCAGTGCCCTCCACCCAAGACAAGATCCGTTTCCCTTTCTACCATACGCGTGATGCGGAAGACCTGTTTTCTGGGAGCATTGCAGAGTCAACCGGCAAGGACCTTGGCGACGAAGGTCGTTGCATGCAATGTTTGCCTGGACAGGACTCTCGGTCTTATCAGGATTTGTATAATCATTTCTGTGACCGTCTCGATGGGTTGAACAAAGACAGGGATGTAGACATGACAGTTAACAGTGCATAATGAGAATGGGTCTTCGCTGTCCTTTGGGTGGAGTCGAACTGACAAGTGCCATTTTTCAACACTTTATAGTAACTCGTAGTGAATCGGTAACGCTCCCGAATGGTCGAATAAAGAATTCAGTGGCGGATGCTGTCTGGGCCCGGTGCACGGACGTAAAGAACGCCACGTTTAAGCCATCGTTCAATTTCGTGGGCGAGGACGGCATGGATGCGGAGTTTCGCATCGGGGGCGGTCTCACCAAGGAAGCTTTCCAGATTGCCATCAAGACTTTCACTGTAGAAACCGACCCTCACTGGGAAGGTGCACAGGGCCTCCTTCCGGTATCCGGCATCCCGGCAGCAAACCTGGACTTCAGGGGGTTCGGGGGATTGTTGGCTCACTCTGCATTGCACGGCAATGTGTTTCCAGAGACCCTCTCACCCATCCTGATCAATGTTCGCTGTCATCCGGAAAATGAAATGTCCTGCCGGTTTATCTCACCAAAGATGATATCATGTTTCAACCGCTCCCTTGGATGGGTTGTGGAGGTTCTTACGGACTACCGGATGGACGACATGGCGATCGACTCAGGCCCCGCGTTGACTCCTGCACAAAAGAGAGCAAAAGTCAAGGAAGAGTGCGTTGCCCGCTGCTATTCTGTATCTTTTCTTTTCCTTCTTGTGGTCGTGGTGTATTGACATGAACAACTCCTCTCCCTCCCTCCCCCCCCCCACCCCCCCCCCCCTTGCAATACCTCCAGAGTCACTACGTTGTGCCAGCATTTCGGTTACCCCATCGAAGCGGAATGGGACAAGCCCGTCGCTTTTGCTCAAGATCTAACCAAACATGTCTTGTACACCTGTCGTCGCCCAGCCATCCATCAGATCAAGGAAGGGATCGCTTCGGTCGGGAACTTCGTCTCTGGCACGCCATGCGCGGTATTGTTTCATCTATTCAATTGGCGTCTGGACGTCGACCAGCTGTTCCAGAAGATTGTGTATTTGCCTCCCATTGTTGATTGCCGTAAAGAGGAAAAGACAGAACTAGTGAAGGGATGGTTTCGCATGGCGCTCAATGCACCTAGAAGGGGCATGTCTCGGCGTGACCTGCTGTTCTTCTGGACGTCAAGCCGTGCACTGCCGCTGAAGGACAGGATAGTTGTGGATATCGCTCAGCACGAAGGGGATCGTTTGCCTTCGTCTCGTACTTGCAGCGACACGTTGGAGCTGCATCTAGGTTTCCGAGATGCGGGCCACCTAGCGGATCGCTTGTGGTATGCAGTGTGGCTATCCAAAGATGGAGGGTTCCAAATTCCATAGCTTGGCAAGTTGTTTGTGTACTCTGTCGGATGTAGCCTTTCTTTTCTATGGAATTGGATGGCATGTATTTACACGTTTTGCGACTGGGAGGGAAGGTCGGGGAAAAGTGCAAATAGTGTGCTTTGGTGGCCAGAAAACTCTTACGTAAGCACCCACCTCGGTCCGTGTTCTCATGTTCAGCCCCCCTGTCAGTCACTGTCAAAACGTTCAAAAAAAGTTTCGGAATCCCGCACTTCTCGAAAAAGATGTTGGGACGCGTGCTCCGACCCAAAAATTTTGCAGCGGGTGTTTATGACCCGGATGGCTCCCCATAAGCGCTTGTTGGTTAAACTTTGAAATTTTCTGGGTTGGAGCGCGCGTCCCGACAACTTTTTGGAGAATTGCAGGTTTCCAAAACTTTTTTTGGACAGTTTGACAGTGAGAGTGGGCTGGACATGAGAACACGGACCGCGGTGGCGCCCGCTGCCGTTATCGAATCCAGAGACGTCCAGTTCAATGAGAACAGATTCTACAAGAGTCTGGAAGATGATGATACAAATGAAGACACATCAGCTCGCTCCTACAACAGCTTAGCGAGGTTTGAATTCAATCCAGAAACAGACAACATCATTTGACGCGCACCCAAGCCCACAGACAACACCGAATCACACTTGCTGAGGGGGATTGTGAGCTTCCTGACGCGTCTCCCAACCCACAACCTGACACTGATCAATGGGTATAGGCCCCAGAGGACCTAGATAACCAGGAAGTGCCTGAAGACGATGAATTGGTGCAGTACAGACGCATTACACGTTCTCAGAGCACTCAAGTTTGTCAAAGCAACCTCACCTACTGTAATGTGGGTTGTCAGGGCTAATTGGAGAACCAAACGTTTGCAAGACAGGCCTCGCAGAATATACCTGTAGATTCTGCGGATGTACAGGTATATCTGCGCTATGTGTCTCAAGAGTGTTCTCCAGTGGAATCCAGCCTCACGGGTGCTCTAACAGTGCTTGTCGCGCGTTCCTATTCACAACAAGTAACTCTTTTACTGCATTTCAAATAGCAGCGCCGGCGAACAGCCAGCCCGTCTAGGTCGGTGTTTCCAGGTCGGTGGACCTCCTCCATCTCCTGCTGGTCACCCGCCCGCTACGGCTATGTTGACGATCTCCCTCGAGGAGCTCAACGCCCGGCTTCATGCTGAAGCTGCTGCCGCCCGAGCAGAAGTTCGCGATCATCATGCCGAGGAACATCAGGTTCGACAGGATCGCTTGCGAGCTACGTTGCAGCATGATTCTGCGATGCGCCGTGATGGCCTGCTGCAGGATGGATCTTTGGATCTGTTCTATATCGAGCAGCGTAGGCACCATGGTACATGGATCTCGCAGCATCCGTTCAATGGCAAAAGGGTTAAGCCGCGTTGAAATGCTGGTCAGAAGAAGGGTTTTCAGTAGAGACGTTTAATAAAGACACCATTTATTCGTCTCATTGTGCAATGGTGTCCAGTGAAGAGGAACCTGCGGTAATATGTCCTGCGTCCACTGATGGTATTCTTGTTGATTGTAGGAATACGTCTGCCGTGGGAGCGCTTCTTTGCCGGCCAGACGAGACTGAAACTGTTTTTCCGAGGCCTGAAGCACTTGCACTGCAACCCGATGCGTTGATCGCTCGATGTGCTTTTGTGGTTGATGGCAAGTTGAATGGCAAGTTTTGTCGCATTCTAATCGCTACAGGATGTACAACACTTATGGTACGTCAGGGATGGGTGTCCAAACATGGCTTTCAAAGCTACGACCCTTAAATGCCCATTGATGTAGCCTGGGGTGACGACGGCCATGCATTCAATGCCAGCAAGCTATTTTGTGGCGATCTTCAGTTACGGGGAGATCAAAGACAGTATTTGCGAGGAAAGCTTCCATTTGTGGTGGCTCCTCTGCGGGTAGATGTTATCCTCGGATTGCCATGGATCTATATGCTTGACGATGTTCGTTTCGAGCACATAGAGGATGAGATTCCTGTTCTACAATTCCGTACAGATGAAGTTGAACACACCCTAGTTGCCAGACCGGTAACAAGGAAGTGGGAATCCCAATCGTCCTGTAATGCGGCTGATCTGCAGTCCTTTGATATCAGAAAGAAGTCTAAACGCTTCAAGGTAGCAATGCCTGAACAAGAAGACTCAAGTAAAAAAGTTGTAACTTATAAGAAGTTCACTTGCTTATCTCGAAAGAAGGTGTATGGGAAGTGTTACATAGCGTACGCTATGGACATGGAAGCTGCAGTGAATGCTTCACCAGCTTATGTTCCCGCAAATGAGCGCGATCGCGCCGAACCAGAGCCAGAGGTTCAAATGAGCGAAGCTCCAGGACAGAAGGTTGATTTGGGCGTGGCATCCGATCACCTTCTATATCCAACGTTAGAGAAGTACGTTGATAGTTTATTTGTCGAGCGCCCAGAGTTGCCAACCCGATAGAGCAGAGGTGTAATAATGCTAGGTCCGTTGCCAGAGGCTAGCTCTGTCTCCGCTTCGATGTATTGAAAGAAGTCTAGCGTTTCTACCTCTCGGGGCGCCGCCCGAAGGCTTTTCTTCCCTTCGGGAGTCACCCCAGAGAGTAGAACCCAAATATAATCTATGCTCCACGTGATCTCATGCCCTACGCGCTTCCCCGCACTAAGGTGACACCTGCAGCACCTCATTACACCCCCCTTAGAGCCAAGTGTCACTCCGACACCGACCCCACCTGTCAGTCGCTCCCCGCTGTTACTTGATGTGGACCTGACACAGGTGTCGGCCATGAGGAGTGCGCATGGCTCTACTGGAGCGGCTGGCGTCACTGGTGGTCACCACGATGGCAATCAGATCCACGCCGATATGAGATAGAGATGATTCGGCCGCAGCTGGTCATGGGGCGCTATGGTCCTTGTCCCTGCGGCATATAAAAGGAAGGCAGTAGTCCCCTCGGCACCTTCCCGCCAGTCCCCGGACTTACATTTCTTGCTCCCAATCTCGTAACCTCTCACCGTCGCCGTTCCCCTCTTCACTATGGCCAGCGTAGCCCCTCCTGCCAAGCCCACTGCCGCCAGCTTGTCATCAGGCAAGAAGAAAGTAGGCGAGGGCCCCACCAAAGGGGACAGCCTAAAGAAGGCTCTCAAGCGACAGCGAGTGGTGAGTCCACGGAGGTTGACCAATTGACCGAACTTACGTGGTTTGACCAATTCTATCTCAGGACACCCCCGAGGTGCACTTGGACAGTACCCCGGAGCCCCCGGCTCCACTGGCCCAACCTACGTGTTGGAAATGCAACACGTACCGCCCCCGCAAGATGTTCCTCTCGGCGTGCCAGCACGTTATATGCCGGCCTTGCATCCTCCCGCTCTGTGATGACACCGTAAGGAACCGTATGTCATGGGTGGTTCCCGTGGGGTGACTGACAGCTCACGTCTCTTCCCGACAGACCGACACGCCCGTCGGGGAGTTCATGTGCGGCTACGTTGACGGTTTCGGGGAGGAGTGTGAAGCGCCGCTCTTCTGCCAGGCGCTACCCTGCACCTGTGTGTGGCCCGACTGCGATTGTCTGGCCCAGGACGTGCGGGTCTTCCCCTGGAACCACATCCAGTGTATGGGGCATGTCCGCGCGTAAGTACAACAGTCGTGAATTTTCGACAGGTCCCGCCACTGACGTGACGCGCTCCCTCTAGCCAGATGAACGTCCAGCAGTTCGTCCCGCTGCGTTGTGGCATGGGGACCGCCTGCCACGGCACACGTTGCGAATGGTCCTTCGCCAAACAGGCTGGTATTTAGCCTGGCGTCGTCGTTCTTCTTTCTTGTATATATTTTGTTGAATTTGTTGTCTTCGGAGCGTTACCCTTTGGTACTTCACCGATTGTCCTGAGCCCTGGTGCCTCGCACCCGCTCGCATCCTAGGCCTTGGTATTGCATACCCGCCCGCATGAGCCCTGACACCTCGCTTGCCCGCTCGCATAGGCCCTGGCACCCTGTACCCGCCCGCATCCTAGGCCTTGGTATTGCATACCCGCCTGCATGAGCCCTGACACCTCGCTTGCCCGGCTCGCATAGGCCCTGGTACCTCGTACCCGCCCGCATTATAGGCCCTGGTACCATGTACCCGCCCGCATCATAGGCCCTGGTACTTCGTACCCGCCCGCATCATAGGCCTTGGTACAAGTACCCGCCCGCATGAGTCCGTAATGGTAATGGTCATTTCGGACAGTCGAAACTCTGTTTTGATGTATGTACAAGGTTGAGATACGTTTACGGCGACGGGAGACTGCCGCTCTCTCCTTCGCCTTGGTCTCCCGGGTCTCCTGGCGCTTAGCGGCTTGCTTTTGGACATATTGCTTGTGTGCCGAGGTGTCACGGACGTGTCGGAGTGGCTCCCAGGTGGTTCTGGGACATGTCATAGCCGGCCCATTTGACTAGGAACATCTCGGTGTTGCGTACCCACTTGGAATCGAGGATGTCTTCCACTCGGTGCTCGAGTTTGCCGTTGACTTCCTCCGGGGGGGGTGGCGCGTCCGCTTTCCGGTATGGGCAGTTCTCCGGAGGGTTGTACCTGCATAGGATGCTGACGTGGAACACCGGGTGTAGTCCACTGAACTCGTGGGAGAGCTCCAGCTCGTAGGTGTCCAGGTGGGGCCCCTTTCCGCTGACGGTGAAGGGCCCAATCGACAGTGCGGACAGCTTCTTGTTTTGGGCCGAGATACTCTTGATCTGGATGCCTTTGCGGTTCAGCAGGACCTGGTCGCCTACTACGAACGCATCCGTATTCTTGTTCCTGTCGTAGTATCTTGCCTGCCTGTCCTGGGCCTCTCGGAGTCTGTGCTGAACGATGCGGCTCACCTCGGTCAGTTGCTGCATGCGCTCCTTAATGCACTTTCGATCGGCCTGTTTCAGTTGCTCTGTTGGGTCGCTGGTACCTCATTGGTCTGGTACCTTCGGGATGTACCCGATGTGGATCTCGTACGGGGACATGCCCGTGGAGGTCTGGGGCGTCCTGTTGTAGTTGTACTCGAGGAGGGGAAGCATCTTGCGCCGGTCCGAGCCGGTGTAGTTCAGGGAGGGGACCACCATCTTCTTGATTGTCTTGATGACGTTCTCCGTCTTGCCGTCGTTCTGTTGGTGTCGTGCCGACAAGAGTTCCTGCTCTACGCCGGCGCACAGGAGAAGCTTCCAAAAGGCGCCGGTCCATTTGGTGTCCCGATCGCTGATGATCGTGTGGGGCATGCCCGCGATGCGGAAGGCCTGGTCAAAGAACAGCTGGGCGAGTTCCTTTGCCGTCGCCTTGGCGTGGGTCTCGAGGAGGATTACGCAGCTGGATAAGTAGTCCACCAGGATGAGGACGACTCCCTTGTCCATGACGGACTCGTCTCCCGCTTCCCCCCCCCCTTAGAGTTCGTCGTGGGGAAGTAGATGTCCAAGCCGACGCAAAGCCAGCGCTCGGCGGGGACCGGAATGCTGTGTAGGAGCCCGAAGTTGGAAGCCTGCTTGTTGCGTTGGCAGTTGGGACAAGTCCGAACGTACTGGTGGACCTCGCGCTCAAGGCGGGGCCAGTAGTAGAGCGCGAGGAGTTTGGCGACGGTGCGCTGGACACCCGAGTGGCCGCCGTTGGCCAGGGAGTCATGATAGAACCTGAGGAGGGGGCCCCGAAGGCCCTCGGGGACGTAGCAGCGGCCATGGTACAAAAGGAAGCCGCGGTTGTTGCGCGTGAGGCGGCCGGCAAAACCCGAGAGGGTAGAGGGGTCATCGGGGTTCGTCCCGGTGGTCTGCGGGTGGGTGAGGGTGTCCTTGCGGAACTTGTCATCGTCGAGCGCAGTGACCCACTCGGCGTCGGTAGGGAGACGGCCGGTGATGTCCAGGAGAGTTGTCCCGGTGACATCATCTGACAGCTGGCGCACGTCGGGGCGTACAGCGGTGTGCGGCTGAGTATGTCAGCGATGTGATTGAACTCGCCGGGGAGCTATTCGATAGTGAAGTCGTAGTCCTGAAGGAACTCCATCCAGCCGGCCTGGCGCCGGGAGAAATGAGGCTGATTCTGGAGGTATATGAGGGATTTGTGGTCGCCGAATGCACGGAATTGGCGACCGATTAGGTAATGGTGGTTAGCGCGGATCACTTTGACCAACACGAGAAGCTCCTGTTCGTGCACGGGGTATCGGGTTTCGGCCGGAGCCTTTTTGCGTGAGTAATATGAGATGTTGCGGAGGCGCGGAAGGTTATACTTAGCAGTAGTCGGCAGAGGAAGCAGATGACTGAGCAAACTCTATATAGTGTGCAATGCTGTACTGTGAAGTATGTATTGTCTTGTGTAGAAAAGTCTGAAGTGTAAAGAGGACGTGAGGTCCGAAGGGGAAGAAAAGAGTGAAGTCCCATACGCGGAAGCGTGGCGTAAGCGGGAGGGGAATCACGTGAGGAAATAAACTACCGGAACCCTAACCGGGGACTCGAGAGGATGATACCTCCAACACCCCCACTCAAACTCACGAGTCTATCTAAGTGAAAGATAAAAACAAACAATGAGCACAATGATGCGGCCGTACGCGAAAAACGGGCGGTCGGGGGGATGAATAGCTATGACTAAAAATGAAAGAAATGAAAGAGTAAAATGAAAGAAGAGGGAAACGCCGCGAGTATAAAACAAGAGACAGCTGTCAGTCGCCCCCGGAGAGGTAAGACCAACGTTCCCCATACTCAACTACCGTATCCCAGACTACCACACGATACGCAAAACAATGGCGAATGGAGGCAAGAACGGCGGGAGTGGCAAGAAGAGCGGCGACAGCAAGAAGAAGCAAACAGCCCGTAAGACGGGAGCGCCCGCAGCCCCTCCAGCGGCACCTCCTCCGGGACCCTCATGTCCGAGTACGCGCTCTACGCGCGCATCGTCTGCAGCGTCCGCAAGCGACTCTTCGATGTCGAAAGCCCGAGTTAGAGAAGCTCTTGGATTGGCAACGGAGGTATCGACATTGAGGTACCGCAAGGATAACCATGAGAACCTCGCAAAGCACCTGGCGTTTACGAAGGCAAAACTGGATCGATCGAAGCGAGAGAAGGGGTCGTTCGAGGCATTGATGGAGGAGGCAGACTACACTGTATGTAAGGCAGTCTCGGAGTCGCGATAAAAGGCAAAAGGCGGCATATCGAAAGAAAAGATGACAGAGACGAAGCGCCGCAGTGATGCGGCCGAGAGACGGGAGCGAGACAAGATGATGAAGCGACTCCAGTACTTTCGGAAGCACATGGATGATTCGTCTTCGAGTGAGGATGGAGACGGTGACGGAAACGGCGGGGGAGGTGGTCCAGGGGGTCCGCCTGGTGGAGGCGGAGCCGGAGCCGGTGGAATCCCCGGTGCCGGGGCAGCGGCAACTATCACGGTGGCGGGTTAAGGTGCCGAAGTCGTATGTAGTGCCCAGAAGCCGTCCCCGTATGGGTGTCCCGTATGTCTCATTCAGATGTAGTCGGCGTTGGCTGTCTATTGCTAGCCACACGTCCTTTTTGAATTGTTGAATAAATTTCGTATGTGTCTCGGGAGGAAAAGACTTTGTGAAGTAATCAGCCAGTTGTTCCTGCGTCGCAGTGTCAAGGAGTACGACGTCTTTCTTCGCCACGCTGTCGCGTAGCTTGTGGTAGCGTACGTCGATGTGTTTGGAGCGTTGCGTAATAGCCGTGGAGTTGGCAATCTCACGGGCGCTCTGATTGTCGATGTGGAGTGGCGTGGGGTCCTTGATGTTGCCGTATTCGTCGCAAAGACCTCCGCGATGATCGAGCGGAGCCAGATGACCTCGTTGTAAAGTAGATTTGTCGAAACGAACGTCACGGGAGACGGCGACAGTGTCGCAAACTGGTTCCCAGACATAGTAACCTTTGGTGCCTTGTTGGTGAGCATAGCCCATTAGGTACGTCTTGGTAGCACGATTTGCCATCTTGTCCCGGCCCTTGAGTGGAACGACAGTGTACGTGAGACATCTGAGCTTGCGTAGATGCGCGATGCTCGGGCGGCGACCGGTAAGGAATTTGGAGCGCGATTTGGCGTCCGGCGATGCAACTGAATGTGGGTAGAGGTTGTGCAAGTAAGATACAGCCTCCAGGATGTACGGCCAGAGCTTGCGGGGAAGGTGAGTGTCTGCAAAAATGGCGCGTACGCGGTCCAGCAACGTCCGATTGAGGCGCTCTGCTTTTCCGTTTTGTTGACTAGAATACGCGACTGTAGACTCATGGGTAATCCCGTTGTCGTGTAGGTACGACATGAGCGCTCCAGTGTATTTGCCTCCCCTATCCGTACGTAGGATCTTGAGGGAGACGCCAGTTTGATTCTTGAGCCACTTATGAAAGATCATAAACCTTGCGGTAATAGTGGATGCCTCCTCATCCTTGATGGAGTAGGTACGGGCGAAATCGGAGCCATCGTCGAGGAACACGAGACTGTAGCGCTCTCCGTCAATGCCGTGGATCCGAAATGGACCTTGTAAATCGCTGTGAATCAGCTCGCCGGGTTTGTGTGGCTGGATGTCGATTTAGGGAAGGTAAGGCGGGTGGCTTTGCCGAGAGCGCATGGATTGCAGCGTGCGCCGGAGTCCGGCGTAGCCCCCACTGAAGGCCAATCCTCTACTATCTTAGGCATAACCGGGAGAATGTGGTTTCCAGGGTGCCCAAGACGTTGATGCAGAAGTTGGGGGGTTATGGAAGCGACCAGTGCATGTGCATTGGGCTTGTAGGTAGTAACCCGTCCTTCTAAATAGTACGCGTCGCCTTCGCGCATTCCCATCGCGAGTAAATGTCGGTCGGTGTTGAACATAACGACGTCGGTGGGGTGAAAGGAGACGGTCACGCCGTTATCAGTGCATTTAGCAACGGATATAAGCGCCTGGGCAAGACTGGGAACCAATAGAACGTCGCGAAGAGCGAGAACGTTGCCGCCGGACGTAGGTTGGATAAGTACGGTACCCTTCTTTTGAGAGGTAATGGTAGTCAAATCCGCGAGTCCAATAAGGCGTTGGTAGTCTTGAAGAGAAGATGGATCTAGATCCTCGATATAGGGGGTCATATGATCCGTACAACCGGAATCCACGTTCGCCTTGAAGAGGCGGACGTCGTGGTCGGCTGGTTGGACTTGAACGTGCATGGCATAAGCCATGGAGGCTGCAGCGGGTGCGTCCTGCTTGGTTTTCATGTTCTTGTCCATGATATCCTTGACAGCTTTGTAAGTAAAGCAGTTTTCCGACTTGTGGCCGTCCCTTTGGCAGTATTTGCACTGGGGAGGCGTCTTTGTTGCGTCAGAAGATGAGAATTGGGTAGAGGGGTTGCCTCTAGAGCCGCCAGTCTTGGATTTGTTCTTCTTCTTCTGAGGAAGAGCGGAAGTAACGTGGGCAGCAGATGCGCCCGACTGAGGCGTACTTGGGGTCTTCTCGTTGAGCTGGGCGGCTATACGAATCGCGACTTCTTGAGAAGGACTAAGTCTATCATCGTACTGAGCCTGAGCAGTGATCAGGGTACTGAGATTCTTAGGAAGGGCTTAAAGGAAGTCGGCACAGAGCACGTATTCCGGGAGCCCAGGGAGTTGTCCAGCCAAAAGGTTGAACTGGGCGACGAATTCGGTTAAACCTTGGTGGTTAATTGACTTGGGCTTCAGAGCGCGCAGTCTGTGAAGAACTTGTGGCAGATGAGTCCGGGGAATGAAGCGCCTTAACATCGCGGAGCGTAATCCGAGTCGCGGGGGCAGTCCATAGACGTCTTGAATATCGTGCCAGGAAATTATGGAGAAGCGCACGTTTTCTGGAAGGCTTTTCCGCAACTGGAGAGCTGGTCCAGTGAGCGCGTTGACGACGAAGTCTACGCATTCGGAAGGCGAAATCATCTGGTACTTCATAATCACGTCAATGTGATCAAGGAACCCTTGAAGCTTGGTAACATTGGAGTCGCCGCTGTAGGTCCGGAGTTTACTAAGGGTAGTGTTGATGAAGACTTTGGAAGCTGATTTGCCGGCCGTAGGGGGTGTTACGGGAGTAACAGATCTCACAGATGCACATTCGTGTGGAATACCAGCGAAAGGAGGGCTTTGAGAACGAGGTTGAAAGTAAGGATGCCGTTCCGGGGCTTTATAAGCGTATGGGACGGAGTAGGCCATAGCGGGCTGAGGAGGCGCATGGGGTGCCGGCGACACAGAGGTCATATATGGCTTGTTTGCCTGGATAGGGCTAGTCAAATACTGAGAGCGAGTGCTGTTCACAGGCGACTGAGCGAGCGGGTTCACGGAGGGGACGGTAGGTCCGCCTTGTTGTGGCGCTTGGCCCGAATTCAAGAACGAGGTAACCAATCCAGTCACAGTGGCTATTTGATCCTTCATTTGAAGCATCTCCTCTTCCTGCTTGACAGGCATAGGTTCTTCCTGAATGGAATCCATCAGGACGGGGTCGGTTCCAGTATGTCCGCGTGATTCAGGCGCATCCACATATGGCGTGGTTACGTCTTTCCATTCTGCAATAGTAGCAGAAAGCTCCTCTTTCCCCTCTTTCCCCTTCTTCTCATCCACAAATCCACCAGGCATTTTGTAAGGCGGGGTAGGTGTTGGTTCACTGCGTAAGTCGGCACGATGGGCTACGCCTTGTTTAAGCGGAGTACGTGAGTCAATGCCAGAGCGCTGATGAATAGATTCAGAACTCTTAACAGGGGGTTGTTGAACTTTCTTTCCTCCTCCTCGAGTAGCCGCAGGTAATGGGCCCAGGAGAGCTCCTCCTTGGGACCGCGTGTGGTGAGCGGAGGGCTTGCCGGCTGTCACTGCAGCTGCGTAGCCCTTCTGAGGTTGGGTTGTTGAATCCTTAGGTGGCATGGTGCTTTCTAAGAGAGCGGTGACTGGAGACCGTGAGTTCTTTTTCCTGGAACGTCTGCTAGTTGCGGGCGAAGCCAGGGCTCATAACCACTTAGCAGTAGTCGGCAGAGGAAGCAGATGACTGAGCAAACTCTATATAGTGTGCAATGCTGTACTGTGAAGTATGTATTGTCTTGTGTAGAAAAGTCTGAAGTGTAAAGAGGACGCGAGGTCCGAAGGGGAAGAAAAGAGTGAAGTCCCGTACGCGGAAGCGTGGCGTAAGCGGGAGGAAATAAACTACGGGAACCCTAACCGGGGACTTGGGAGGATGATACCTCGAACAGTCATTGAGGCCCTTTTTGGTGGTGGGCAGTGGGTTCGGCATGGGAAAGTCGCCGTCCGTGCCCTGACCGATCCCGCCCCCTACGGCGACGCCCGACGCGTCGGACAAGACGTAGGGGAACTTATCGGGGTCGAAGAACGCCAGGCAAGGGGCATTGGCACGCGCGCCTTGATGGTGTCGAAGGCTGCTTGTTCCTCGGCGCCCCACTGCCACGGGCGGGTGCCGGATTGAAGGTTGGTCAGTGGGAGGGCTGTGTCAGCATGATGCGGAATGTATTCCTTGACGTAGTTGACTAGCCCCAAGAAGGAGAGGAGCTCGAGGGCGCTGGTGGGTTTGGGTCAAGCGCGGACAGCCTTGACCTTGGACGGGGCAATTGAAAGGCCGTCCTTACCGACCATGTGCCCGCAGAACTCGACCTGGTCCACTGCCCACTGACATTTGGACGGTTTCACGTGAAGGCGGTGAGCCGAAAGGGTCTTGAGCACTTTGGTGACATGCCCAATGTGTGAGTCCATGTCGGGGCTGAAAATAAGGATGTCATCAAGGTAGGTGATGAGGTATGAATCGTACTTGTCACCCAGGAGTTTGTTCGTGAGGCGTTGGAACGTCGCGGGCGCGTTTGTCTGCCCGAAGGGTAATACGTTGTACTGGAAGTGGCCGAAGCGCGTCCGGAAGGCAGTCTTCTCACGGTCTTCCTCCCGAATGAGGATGCAGTGGTAGGCATCACGGATGTCAATAGCGGTGAAGACCTTCATGACGAGGCGGTCCCGAAGCTCGTTGAGGTCCGGGAGGGGCGTGGGGTCCTTATGGGTCATCTTGTTGAGGCCCGGAAGTCGATGCAGCAGCGGAGGCCACCGTCCTTCTTTGGGGCAAACAGTACGGGTGCCTTCCAGGGGCTCTTAGAGTGGGAGATCCACCCGTGGGATGACAGGCGCTCGAGTTGCTGCCGTAGCTTGTCGAGTTCGTTGGGAGCCAAATGGCGGAGTGAGAGCATGACAGGCTTGGAGCCAGGCTTCAGATTGATGCTGAAGTTGTCGTCGCCGCGGTCCGGCGGGAGGCCGGTCTGTTCGGTGAAGAGGGTATCTGTAAACTGTTCCAAAGGGGGGCGAAGAGGGTGGTCGGCGGCGACCGACGCAAGTGGATCCTCTGGGGTGGTATCCGGAGGGATGGCCGTTGCCTTTCGGTCCGCTAGGATAGCACGTTTCTTCGCCTCGACCGTGCGAACAAAGTTAGCCTCGGCTCCGGCGACGTCCGCGAGGGCGTCGTCTGTGGCCAGGTCCACCTCCGTGTCCGTGCGTGAGACCCATGCGATATAGACCTTGGTGGTCTTATCCCTCTTGATCGCTCGCTTGAATTGTTTGGCCGTGAGGAAGCCCTCCTCATTTAAGGCCGCGCGCTTGGGGTAGAAACGGCAGGGGCAAGGGCCCGTATGAGGTTCGAGTAACCGGGCCGCGCAAGCGCTGGGTCGCTGCCATCGGCGGGTGGTAGGTTTAGCTCGGAAAGTTAGTACAGTTGCGTTAGCCTCGAATTGAAGCCCAGGGAACCCATTGTTGCGCCATAAGCGTATGAGGTTAAGGTCCAAGATGTAGGGTAGCCCTAGGATAACATCCGCGCGGATCTGGGCCACGACGAACAGGACCCGAGGGGTGTTATGGGGTATTTGTTCCTCCGTGAAGACAGAGAGGTCGGCACAAATCATCCGCGTGGCGCCATACAATCTGGCTTTGTCACCCCAGTGCACCTCAAGGGGCGTGGGACAGTCGTACGTGTTAAGATCATGGCGTTGGGCAAATGAGTTGCTGATGAGCATGGTATTGCAACCGGTGTCTATTTGGATGCGGCAGAAGATGCCGCCGACACGTCCATGGACCATGAACGTGTGCTTGTCGATGACGGGCCCAGGGCCGTATTCGGGAATGGTGTCCCGCAGTCGGGGTCCGGTAGGTCCCTCGGGTTGTCTGGACGCTGAGACGCTGCAGGCGGTCAGGCCCTGGGGAGAAAATCCTGACTGTTGACGGATTACGCGGGGCTCGGGGGTTCTTCCGCGACCGAATGGAACTCCTCGTTGTCATCGTCGAAGGCTTTGGCGGGGGCCGTCGAGATCTTGAGACGGTCCGGGTTCTAAGGGCACGCTCGGGCGTAGTTGTCCTTGCTGCCGCAAATGTGACATTCGCCACGCTGAGTTTTCCTCTCCTTCCCAAGGGGTACTCGGTTGGAGTTGAAGGTGCGGGGCGTATCGCGCTTGTCGCGAGCCTGGGCCGGAGTGGCCGTAGCGGGTTGGACCTGTTTGCCGTCCTCCGAAATGCGGGCAATCCCGTCGGCATAACTCCTGATGCGGAAGGCCCTCTGGGCGGCTTCGTGAAGGGTCTTGATGGGGATGTCTTCGTCCTCATTGCCCTGTTGTAGGATGAACTGGTAACACTGCTCATGGATGCGACGTCCGACCTGGTGGAAGGTCAGCCCATTCAGGAAGTACTCACGTTCCTGTCGCGGCGTGAGATGTTCCTTTTTGGGGAGGATAGCGGTCTGTGTGGTCAGTGCGTTGAAGGCCAAAACGTAGTCGGACATGCTGTCTATAAACTTCAGGGCGGCCAGTTTCGCCTCGACCGAATTACGGAGGTTGGCGGGGTAGAACCTGCGTGTGAGTGCCTTCAGGAACCGTTCCCGGGTGGCGGGAGGCTCTTCAGAGCGAGCCTCGAGCTTCCACCACTCAGCGGCGTCTCCCGACAAGTGGGCTACGAAGTGTTTCACGTCCCCGTCCTCCGTTTTGAATTCGGTGGCTTCCAAATAGCGTAGGTGGGCGTCAACGAACTCGTCCAGTTTGGCGACCATGTCTTTACCGTTAGCCTTACCGTCGAGCTTGGTCAGCATCTTAGCCAAGGTGGGTCGGAACTCCTTCTCGGCGGCCGCCTTGCGCTTACGCTCTTCGCTAGCCGCCAAATGGTCATCGCGGCTAACCTGTACTCCAGCGAAGGGGCTGTCATCTGCCGAAGTCGTATGTAGTGCCCAGAAGCCGTCCCGGTATGGGTGTCCCATATGTCTCATTCGGACGTAGTCGTCGTTGGCTGTCTATTGCTAGCGACACGTCCTTTTTGAATTGCTTGAATAAATTTCGTATGTGTTTCGGGAGGAAAAGGCTTTGTGAAGTAATCAGCCAGTTGTTCCTGCGTCGCAGTGTCAAGGAGTACGACGTCTTTCTTCGCCACGCTGTCGCGTACCTTGTGGTAGCGTACGTCGATGTGTTTGGAGCGTCGCGTAATAGGCGTGGAGTTGGCAATCTCACGGGCGCTCTGATTGTCGATGTGGAGTGGCGTGGGGTCCTTGATGTTGCCGTATTCGTCGCAAAGACCTCCGCGATGATCGAGCGGAGCCAGATGACCTCGTTGTAAAGTAGATTTGTCGAAACGAACGTCACGGGAGACGGCGACAGTGTCGCAAACTGGTTCCCAGACATAGTAACCTTTGGTGCCTTGTTGGTGAGCATAGCCCATTAGGTACGTCTTGGTAGCACGATTTGCCATCTTGTCCCGGCCCTTGAGTGGAACGACAGTGTACGTGAGACATCTGAGCTTGCGTAGATGCGCGATGCTCGGGCGGCGACCGGTAAGGAATTCGGAGCGCGATTTGGCGTCCGGGGATGCTACTGAATGTGGGTAGAGGTTGTGCAAGTAAGATACAGCCTCCAGGATGTACGGCCAGAGCTTGCCGGGAAGGTGAGTGTCTGCGAAAATGGCGCGTACGCGGTCCAGCAACGTCCGATTGAGGCGCTCTGCTTTTCTGTTTTGTTGACTAGAATACGCGACTGTAGACTCATGGGTAATCCCATTGTCGTGTAGGTACGACATGAGCGCTCCAGTGTATTTGCCTCCCCTATCCGTACGTAGGATCTTGAGGGAGACGCCAGTTTGATTCTTGAGCCACTTATGAAAGATCATAAACGGTAATAGTGGATGCCTCCTCATCCTTGATGGAGTAGGTACGGGCGAAATCGGAGCCGTCGTCGAGGAACGCGAGACTGTAGCGCTCTCCGTCGATGCCGTGGATCCGAAATGGACCTTGTAAATCGCTGTGAATCAGCTCGCCGGGTTTGTGTGGCTGGATGTCGATTTAGGGAAGGTAAGGCGGGTGGCTTTGCCGAGAGCGCATGGATCGCAGCGTGCGCCGGAGTCCGGCGTAGCCCCCACTGAAGGCCAATCCTCTACTATCTTAGGCATAACCGGGAGAATGTGGTTTCCAGGGTGTCCAAGACGTTGATGCAGAAGTTGGGGGGTTATGGAAGCGACCAGTGCATGTGCATTGGGCATGTAGGTAGTAACCAGCTCTTCTAAATAGTACGCGTCGACTTCGCGCATTCCCATCGCGAGTAAATGTCTGTCGGTGTTGAACATAACGACGTCGGTGGGGTGAAAGGAGACGGTCACGCCGTTATCAGTGCTTTTAGCAACGGATATAAGCGCCTGGGCAAGACTGGGAACCAATAGAACGTCGCGAAGAGCGAGAACGTTGCCGCCGGACGTAGGTTGGATAAGTACGGTACCCTTCTTTTGAGAGGTAATGGTAGTCAAATCCGCGAGTCCAATAAGGCGTTGGTAGTCTTGAAGAGAAGATGGATCTAGATCCTCGATATAGGGGGTCATATGATCCGTACAACCGGAATCCACGTTCGCCTTGAAGAGGCGGACGTCGTGGTCGGCTGGTTGGACTTGAACGTGCATGGCATAAGCCATGGAGGCTGCAGCGGGTGCGTCCTGCTTGGTTTTCATGTTCTTGTCCATGATATCCTTGACAGCTTTGTAAGTAAAGCAGTTTTCCGACTTGTGGCCGTCCCTTTGGCAGTATTTGCACTGGGGAGGCGTCTTTGTTGCATCAGAAGATGAGAATTGGGTAGAGGGGTTGCCTCTAGACCTCCAGTCTTGCATTTGTTCTTCTTCTTCTGAGGAAGAGCGGAAGTAACGTGGGCAGCAGATGCGCCCGACTGAGGCGTACTCGGGGTCTTCTCGTTGAGCTGGGTGGCTATACAAATCGCGACTTCTTGAGAAGGACTAAGTCTATCATTGTACTGAGCCTGAGCAGTGATCAGGGTACTAAGATTCTCAGGAAGGGCTTGAAGGAAGTCGGCACAGAGCACGTATTCCGGGAGCCCAGGGAGTTGTCCAGCCAAAAGGTTGAACTGGGCGACAAATTCGGTTGACTTGGGCTTCAGAGCGCGCAGTCTGTGAAGAACTTGTGGCAGATGAGTCCGGGGAATGAAGCGCCTTAACATCGCGGAGCGTAATCCGAGTCGCGGGGGCAGTCCATAGACGTCTTGAATATCGTGCCAGGAAATTATGGAGAAGCGCTCGTTTTCTGGAAGGCTTTTCCACCACTGGAGAGCTGGTCCAGTGAGCGCGTTGACGACGAAGTCTACGCATTCGGAAGGCGAAATCATCTGGTACTTCATAATCACGTCGATGTGATCAAGGAACCCTTGAAGCTTGGTAACATTGGAGTCGCCGCTGTAGGTCCGGAGTTTACTAAGGGTAGTGTTGATGATGACTTTGGAAGCTGATTTGCCGGCCGTAGGGGGTGTTACGGGAGTAACAGATCTCACAGATGCACATTCGTGTGGAATACCAGCGAAAGAAGGGCTTTGAGAGTGAGGTTGAAAGTAAGGATGCCGTTCCGGGGCTTTATAAGCGTATGGGACGGAGTAGGCCATAGCGCGCTGAGGAGGCGCATGGGGTGCCGGCGACACAGAGGTCATATATGGCTTGTTTGCCTGGATAGGGCTAGTCAAATACTGAGAGCGAGTGCTGTTCACAGGCGACTGAGCGAGCGGGTTCACAGAGGGGACGGTAGGTCCGCCTTGTTGTGGCGCCCGGCCCGAATTCAAGAACGAGGTAACCAATCCAGTCAGAGTGGCTATTTGATCCTTCATTTGAAGCATCTCCTCTTCCTGCTTGACAAACATAGGTTCTTCCTGAATGGAATCCATCAGGGAGGGGTCGGTTCCAGTATGTCCGCGTGATTCAGGCGCATCCACATATGGCGTGGTTACGTCTTTCCATTCTGCAATAGTAGCAGAAAGCTTCTCTTTCCCCTCTTTCCCCTTCTTCTCATCCACAAATCCACCAGGCATTTTGTAAGGCGGGGTAGGTGTTGGTTCACTGCGTAAGTCGGCATGATGGGCTACGCCTTGATTAAGCGGAGTACGCCAGTCAATGCCAGAGCGCTGATTAATAAATTCAGAAGTCTTAACAGGGGGTTGTTGAACTTTCTTTCCTCCTCCTCTAGTAGCCGCAGGTGGTAGGCCCAGGAGAGCTCCTCCTTGGGACCGCGTGTGGTGAGCGGAGGGCTTGCCGGCTGTCACTGCAGCTGCGTAGCCCTTCTGAGGTTGGGTTGTTGAATCCTTAGGTGGCATGGTGCTTTCTAAGAGAGCGGTGACTGGAGACCGTGAGTTCTTTTTCCTGGAACGTCTGCTAGTTGCGGGCGAAGCCAGGGCTCATAACCACTTAGCAGTAGTCGGCAGAGGAAGCAGATGACTGAGCAAACTCTATATAGTGTGCAATGCTGTACTGTGAAGTATGTATTGTCTTGTGTAGAAAAGTCTGAAGTGTAAAGAGGACGCGAGGTCCGAAGGGGAAGAAAAGAGTGAAGTCCCGTACGCGGAAGCGTGGCGTAAGCGGGAGGAAATAAACTACGGGAACCCTAACCGGGGACTTGGGAGGATGATACCTCGAACAGTCATCGAGGCCCTTTTTGGTGGTGGGCAGTGGGTTCGGCATGGGAAAGTCGCCGTCCGTGCCCTGACCGATCCCGCCCCCTACGGCGACGCCCGACGCGTCGGACAAGACGTAGGGGAACTTATCGGGGTCGAAGAACGCCAGGCAAGGGGCATTGGCGACGCGCGCCTTGATGGTGTCGAAGGCTGCTTGTTCCTAGGCGCCCCACTGCCACGGGCGGGCGCCGGATTGAAGGTTGGTCAGTGGGAGGGCTGTGTCAGCATGATGCGGAATGTATTCCTTGACGTAGTTGACTAGCCCCATGAAGGAGAGGAGCTCGAGGGCGCTGGTGGGTTTGGGTCAAGCGCGGACAGCCTTGACCTTGGACGGGGCGATGGAAAGGCCGTCCTTACCGACCATGTGCCCGCAGAACTCGACCTGGTCCACTGCCCACTGACATTTAGGCGGTTTCACGTGAAGGCGGTGAGCCAAAAGGGTCTTGAGCACTTTGGTGACATGCCCAATGTGTGAGTCCATGTCGGGGCTGAAAGTAAGGATGTCATCAAGGTAGGTGATGAGATATGAATTGTACTTGTCACCCAGGAGTTTGTTCGTGAGGCGTTGGAACGTCGCGGGCGCGTTTGTCAGCCCGAAGGGTAATACGTTGTACTGGAAGTGGCCGAAGCGCGTCCGGAAGGCAGTCTTCTCACGGTCTTCCTCCCGAATGAGGATGCAGTGGTAGGCATTGCGGATGTCAATAGCGGTGAAGACCTTCATGACGAGGCGGTCCCGAAGCTCGTTGAGGTTCGGGAGGGGCGTGGGGTCCTTATGGGTCATCTTGTTGAGGCCCGGTAGTCAATGCAGTAGCGGAGGCCACCGTCCTTCTTCGCGGCAAACAGTACGGGTGCCCCCCAGGGGCTCTTAGAGTGGGAGATCCCCCCGCGGGATGATAGGCGCTCGAGTTGCTGCCGTAGCTTGTCGAGTTCGTTGGGAGCCAAATGGCGGAGTGAGAGCATGACAGGCTTGGAGCCAGGCTTCAGATTGATGCTGAAGTTGTCGTCGCCGCGGTCCGGCGGGAGGCCGGTCTGTTCGGTGAAGAGGGCATCTGTAAACTGTTCCAAAGGGGGGCGAAGAGGGTGGTCGGCGGCGACCGACGCAAGTGGATCCTCTGGGGTGGTATCCGGAGGGATGGCCGTTGCCTTTCGGTCCGCTAGGATAGCACGTTTCTTCGCCTCGACCGTGCGAACAAAGTTAGCCTCGGCTCCGGCGACGTCTGCGAGGGCGTCGTCTGTGGCCAGGTCCACCTCCGTGTCCGTGCGTGAGACCCATGCGATATAGACCTTGGTGGTCTTATCCCTCTTGATCGCTCGCTTGAATTGTTTGGCCGTGAGGAAGCCCTCCTCATTTAAGGCCGCGCGCTTGGGGTAGAAACGGCAGGGGCAAGGGCCCGTATGAGGTTCGAGTAACCGGGCCGCGCAAGCGCTGGGTCGCTGCCATCGGCGGGTGGTAGGTTTAGCTCGGAAAGTTAGTACAGTTGCGTTAGCCTCGAATTGAAGCCCAGGGAACCCATTGTTGCGCCATAAGCGTATGAGGTTAAGGTCCAAGATGTAGGGTAGCCCTAGGATAACATCCGCGCGGATCTGGGCCACGACGAACAGGACCCGAGGGGTGTTATGGGGTATTTGTTCCTCCGTGAAGACAGAGAGGTCGGCACAAATCCTCCGCGTGGCGCCATACAATCTGGCTTTGTCACCCCAGTGCACCTCAAGGGGCGTGGGACAGTCGTATGTGTTAAGATCATGGCGTTGGGCAAATGAGTCCCTGATGAGCATGGTATTGCAACCGGTGTCTATCTGGATGCGGCAGAAGATGCCGCCAACACGTCCATGGACCATGAACGTGTGCTTGTCGATGACGGCCCCAGGGCGGTATTCGGGAATGGTGTCCCGCAGTCGGGGTCCGGTAGGTCCCTCGGGTTGTCTGGACGCTGAGACGCTGCAGGCGGTCAGGCCCTGGGGAGAAAATCCTGACTGTTGACGGATTACGCGGGGCACGGGGGTTCTTCCGCAACCAAATGGAACTCCTTGTTGTCATTGTCGAAGGCTTCGGCGGGGACCGTCGAGATCTGGAGACGGTCCGGGTTCTAAGGGCACGCTCGGGCGTAGTTGTCCTTGCTGCCGCAAATGTGACATTCGCCTCGCTGAGTTTTCCTCTCCTTCCCAAGGGGTACTCGGTTGGAGTTGAAGGTGCGGGGCGTATCGCGCTTGTCGCGAGCCTGGGCTGGAGTGGCCGTAGCGGGTTGGACCTGTTTGCTGTCCTCCGAAATGCGGGCGATCCCGTTGGCATAACCCCTGATGCGGAAGGCCCTCTGGGCGGCTTCCTGAAGGGTCTTGATGGGGATGTCTTCGTCCTCATTGCCCTGTTGTAGGATGAACTGGTAACACTGCTCATGGATGCGACGTCCAACCTGGTGGAAGGTCAGCCCATTCAGGAAGTACTCACGTTCCTGTCGCGGCGTGAGATGTTCCTTTTTGGGGAGGCCAGCGATCTGTGTGGTCAGTGCGTTGAAGGCCGAAACGTAGTCGGACATGCTGTCTATAAACTTAAGGGCGGCCAGTTTCGCCTCGACCGAATTACGGAGGTTGGTGTTATGGACGACGCGTCCATACCATGCGCTTACCTCATGACAGCATCCCAACAGTCAGTCAATGTCAATTCCCTGTCAAAACCTGACATCTGCCAAACCTCGCAGCCGCACGCAGCCGCGCTACCCCACACCTGCCACTGCCTTCATTTCTCCACGCAGCCGCGCTACCCCACACCTGCCACTGCCTTCATTTCTCCACGCAGCCGCACGTAGCCACACCTCCCAACACTCGGCGCTTACAAACCCTTCTCCATACTTCCCCACGTACCCGCCCACAGCCTCAGCGTAGCCACCCCATCCCCAGTCTTCTGTTTCCATACTTCCCCACGTACCCGCCCACAGCCTCAGCGTAGCCACCCCATCCCCAGTCTTCTGTTTCTATGCTTCCCCACCCTTGGCGCTTCTCTTGGCTTCCCTCTCATTCCGTACCCTTCTGCTTCCCCACGCTTCCCCAGCCTTCCCAGAAAAACATAAATAGCCGCCTCCCCTGAGCTCCCCACTTCCTGATCCCCCAGCAGATCAACACCAGTTCTTCCTAGTCTTGTTCTAGTTCTTGTTTCGGTCTGAATACCATTACCTGTCAACAACCTGCACCACAAGTCGCCTCTATTTCCATCGGCTCCGCCCATTCATAACAGTTTGATCTGCTCAACAACTCCCAGCCGCTGTACCTCCACGCCAAATCACCATGTCCGACGCCCTTCCCCTCACGGCCGAAGCCTGGCAAGCCATGTGCAATGCGATTGACGAACTTCGAGCACAGAATACCACCCTACAAGCCGAACTAGCGCAAACCCAGACCACTGCCCCTGCCACCCACGCCCCCGAACCCAAAATCAGTCTCCCAGACAAATTTGATGGCACCCGAAGCAAGTTCCGTGGGTTCCTCAACCAGATCCGGCTCATGTTCGCCCTCCAACCCAGGCGCTACCCCAACGATCAGACCAAGATACGAACTATTGGCACCTACCTCACTGGCACCGCCCAGGCCTGGCTGGCGCCCCTTGTCGAACAAGACCATCATTCCCTTACGAACCTGGATGATTTCATCCAGCAAATGCAAGCAGTCTTTGGAGACAGCGACAGGATCCGCACGTCCGAAAACAAGCTCCAGAACCTTCGACAAACCCGTGCAGCAACAGAGTATGTAGCTGAATTCCTGACAGCTGCAATGCGATGTGTCGTGGAATGACCAGGCATTGATTGCCACCTTCCGTCGCGGCCTCAAAGAAGACGTCAAGGACTTAATGCTCACGATGCCCCCTACCGCCTCAATCGACACCGTGATGGAACAGGCCATCCAATGTGACAGCCGATTGTTTGAGCGCCGTCTAGAGCGAAGCAGGAACCGACAGCCATATGTGCCAGTTACCACTAGCCCCACCCTCATGAGCCCCGACAACCGCCCAGATGACCCTATGATCATTGACGCTGCTCGTCCGCGAGGACCCCTCACACCGCTAGAGCGCCAACACCGCATCACAAACAAACTTTGCCTCTACTGTGGTAAACCCGGCCACATAGCCAAACTCTGCCCGAACAAGATACGCACGGCGAATGTCGCGGTTAAGGAACCTGCACCCATCCAGGATTTTGCCCAAGTCCAGCTGCAGTAAAGGCCGAGCAGCTGGGCAACACCTGTCCTGGGCCTTCTCACCACGCAAGTACTGCCAAGGGAGAAGCCACAAAACCTTGCTCCGATCCTGGCATCTCCAGCAACACCCTTCTCCTGACCACCAACAATGTCAATCTCCTATCTGAGATACCCTCACCCATGCGGACTTTGGGCCCATCCTCACCATTCGAGTACCCTGTTTCCCTGCAGATATTGGCCCAGCGAGCTCCAGTTCAGCTTTCAGCACTACTCGACACCGGTGCGATGTCGTGCTTCATCGACGAAAGTTATGCCCGCAAGCACCGCATCCCACTTGTCAAGAAGGAGGACCCCATTGCGCTTGAACTGGTTGACGGACGTCCCAGCCATGCGGGCTCCATTACCCATCACACCCAACCTTTGGGCATGTGGGTCAACGACCATTTTGAGGAGGTGGTATTCCATGTGACATGTTCCCCGCATGCGCCAATCATCCTGGGGCTTCCCTGGTTTGAGCTCCATGATGTGGAGCTACATTGGAAGACTCGCACTCTTTGCGTCCGCTGCCATTGCGGTTTTGGACAATACGCCTCCTGGGATGCCCTGCCAACAGAACCTAGCCCGAAGCCCTCAAGAACCCCTGAACCTCTGATCCGTATCCATCAAGACGAGATTTCAGTCTCCCTAGCCCAGACACCCAACACACTGGACCCAGCACCCACACCGATCCACGTATCGTTTATCAGCGCCCCAGCTTTCCGTGTGGCGGCAAGGCATGACCAGGCATTCATTGCCTACGCCAATCCGACCAAGTCAGATTCCCAAGCCCTGGCGACCACTCCTCCAAAAGATCCGAAGGCCATCATTCCTGAAGAATACCAAGATTTTGCGGACGTCTTCGCCAAGAAGAACGCGGATACCCTCCCAGAGCACTGACCCTACGACTGTCCCATCGACTTAGAAGAGGGCAAACAGCCACCGTTCGGCCCGATCTATAGTCTCAGCGAGCCTGAAATGCAGGCACTCTGTGCCTACCTTGAAGAGAACCTAGCTAAGGGGTTCATCAAGCACTCCAAGTCTCCCGCCGGTGCCCCAGTCCTCTTTGTCAAGAAAAAGGACGGTTCCCTCCGTCTGTGCGTCCACTATCGTGGACTCAACAATATCACCATCAAGAATCGCTATCCCATGCCCTTGATTAACAGCATCATGGATCGTCTTCGAGGGGCACGCCGGCTCACCAAGATTGACCTCCGGGGAGCCTACAACCTTCTTCGGATCCGGCCAGGGGATGAATGGAAGACAGCGTTCCGATGTCGCTACGGCCTATTCGAGTATAATGTCATGCCGTTTGGGCTCACCAATGCCCCTGGAGTATTCCAACACCTCATGAACGACATATTCCGTGACATTCTCGACGTTTTTGTTGTGGTCTACCTTGACGACATTCTGATCTTCTCAAAAAACCCAGAAGACCACCCCAACCACGTCCGAGAGGTGCTCTCACGACTCCGCCAGCACGGGCTGTATGCGAAACCGGAAAAATGCGAATTCAACCGTGACTCTGTTGAGTTCCTGGGGTTTATCATCTCCCAGCAAGGCATTTCCATGGACCCAAAGAAGACGGCTGCCATTACCGAATGGGAACCCCCGACGAATGTCAAAGGCATCCAGCGCTTCCTTGGTTTTGCCAACTTCTACCGGCGATTCATCAAAGGGTACTCTGCGATCGTTGCACCCCTGACCACGCTCACTCGCAAAGACTTGCCATTCAAATGGACCCACGCTGCACACCTAGCTTTTGAAACCCTCAAGAAAGCCTTCACCTCCGCACCTATCCTGACTCACCCCGACCCTGACAAGCCCTTCATTGTCGAATCCGATGCCTCCGACTTTGCCCTTGGCGCCGTCCTCCTTCAACCCGATGACACAGATCAACTCCACCCCGTGGCCTTTCACTCCCGCAAATTTACTCCTGAGGAAATCAACTATGAGATCTACGACAAGGAACTCCTGGCTATCCAAGACTCATTTGCTCAATGGCGACACCACCTCATTGGTGCCCGCCACAAGGTCATCGTTTACTGTGACCACAAGAACCTCCAGTACTTCATGACTACCCGTACCCTCAACCGCCGCCAATCCCGCTGGTCAATCTTCTTTGCTGATTTCGACTTTGTCATCACATACCGCCCTGGTACCCAGCAACACCAAGCTGACGCCCTCTCTCGTCGCTCTGAATACGAGCTAAGGGAGGGGGAAGAAGCATTCCGCTCCCAGGAAACCACGATCCTCACCCCTGACCATCTCCGCCTGGCCGCCACTTATCTGACCCCACTGGACTCCTCGCTCCTTGACCAAATCAAAGCTGCCCTGGCATCCGATGTGTTTGCGCAAACCATCCGGCGAACAGCTTAGGGCCCCCATTGCCCAGCAATCTCAAGAAGACCAAGAACGGATAAAGCGATTCTCCGAGGGAAATGGGGTTCTGCTATACGACAACCTTGTCTACGTCCCCACCAACAAGCTCCGTGCTGAGATCTGCCGGGACATGCATGACACGCGTTTGGCAGGACACTACGGCATGTCAAAGACCCTGGAGCTCATCTCACGCAACTACTGGTGGCCTAGCCAGTGGCGTTTTGTCAAGTCCTACATCAGGTCCTGCGACGTATGTGCTCAAGCCAAGACCAGCAGACACAAGCCCTACGGTCTCCTCCAACCCCTGCAGGTCCCTGACCGCCCCTGGGGGTCAATTTCCATGGACTTCATCACGGATCTACCCGCCAGTGATGGGGTTGATTCTGTGCTCGTTGTCATCTGCCGGTTCACCAAGATGGCGCACTTTGTACCGTGCAGGAAAACTGCCACCGCTGAGTCAACTGCAGATCTGATCTGGCACCATGTCATCCGGCTCCATGGACTCCCCGACGATATTGTATCTGACCGTGGCCCACAGTTCAACTCCCACTTCTGGAAACGTCTCTTCGCTCTCCTGGGAACCAAGGTCAACCTCTCATCGGCGTTCCATCCCCAGAGCGATGGACAAACCGAGCGGACCAATCAGATTCTTGAGCAATACCTTCGCTGCTTTTGCAACTATCAACAAGATAACTGGAAGGAACTCTTGTCTTCTGCTGAGTTCTCTTACAATAACACCATCCACTCCGCCACCCAGACAACCCCCTTCTACGCCAACTATGGGTTCCATCCTCGATTCAGTCTGGCTTCCGCCACCACAACCGAATCCCTTAATCCTGCAGCCGAAGCTCGTGCCAACCATCTCAAGGAAATCCATGAACAGCTTGCCACTGAGCTCAAGGAGGCCCAAGGACGCATGAAGCGCTTTGCCGATGCTAAGAGGGCACCTGGCCCAGACATGAAACCCGGGGACAGTGTCTGGCTCTTACAGCGGAATCTCAAGACTCTCCGACCTTCCCAGAAACTTGATCACCGTAAGATTGGCCCCTTCACAATCACGGAGAAGATCAACTCGGTCACATATCGCCTCAAGCTTCCCCCATCCTACAAAATTCACAACGTCTTCCATGTCTCCCTTCTTGAACCATGTTTCACCATTCCGGAGCGAACTGAGCCAGAACCCACCCCACCAGAAGAAGTCGAAGGACAGGAGGAATGGATTGTGGAAGACATTCTTGACTCCCGTATTCGACGCACGCACCTTCAGTACCTCATCAAGTGGCAGGGTTGGCCGAGCTCGGAGAACACATGGGAGCCAGTGGAACACCTTGCCCGATGTCAAGAGCTTGTTGCCCAGTTCCACCAAAAGTACCCCGACAAACCCCGACCAAAGCCTGCCAACATCAAAACAACATCCGGACGCCGTGGCTAAAGGAGGGGGTGATGTTATGGACGACGCGTCCATACCATGCGCTTACCTCATGACAGCCTCCCACCAGTCAGTCAATGTCAATTCCCTGTCAAAACCTGACATCTGCCAAACCTCGCAGCCGCACGCAGCCGCGCTACCCCACACCTGCCACTGCCTTCATTTCTCCACGCAGCCGCGCTACCCCACACCTGCCACTGCCTTCATTTCTCCACGCAGCCGCGCTACCCCACACCTGCCACTGCCTTCATTTCTCCACGCAGCCGCACGTAGCCACACCTCCCAACACTCGGCGCTTACAAACCCTTCTCCATACTTCCCCACGTACCCGCCCACAGCCTCAGCGTAGCCACCCCATCCCCAGTTTTCTGTTTCCATACTTCCCAACGTACCCGCCCACAGCCTCAGCGTAGCCACCCCATCCCCAGTCTTCTGTTTCTATGCTTCCCCACCCTTGGCGCTTCTCTTGGCTTCCCTCTCATTCCGTACCCTTCTGCTTCCCCACGCTTCCCCAGCCTTCCCAGCAAAACATAAATAGCCGCCTCCCCTGAGCTCCTCACTTCCTGATCCCTCAGCAGATCAACACCAGTTCTTCCTAGTCTTGTTCTAGTTCTTGTTTCGGTCTGAATACCATTACCTGTCAACAACCTGCACCACAAGTCGCCTCTATTTCCATCGGCTCCGCCCATTCATAACAGTTGGCGGGGTAGAACCTGCGTCTGAGTGCCTTCAGGAACCGTTCCCGGGTGGCGGGAGGCTCTTCAGAGCGAGCCTCGAGCTTCCACCACTCAGCGGCGTCTCCCGACAAGTGGGCTACAAAGTGTTTCACGTCCCCGTCCTCCGTTCTGAATTCAGTGGCTTCCAAATAGCGTAGGTGGGCGTCAACGAACTCGTCCAGTTTGGCGACCATGTCTTTACCGTTAGCCTTACCGTCGAGCTTGGTCAGCATCTTAGCCAAGGTGGGTCGGAACTCCTTCTCGGCGGCCGCATTGCGCTTACGCTCTTCGCTAGCCGCCAAATGGTCATCGCGGCTAACCAGTACTCCAGCGAAGGGGCTGTCATCTGCCGAAGTCGTATGTAGTGCCCAGAAGCCGTCCCGGTATGGGTGTCCCATATGTCTCATTCGGACGTAGTCGTCGTTGGCTGTCTATTGCTAGCGACACGTCCTTTTTGAATTGCTTGAATAAATTTCGTATGTGTCTCGGGAGGAAAAGGCTTTGTGAAGTCATCAGCCAGTTGTTCCTGCGTCGTGGTGTCAAGGAGTACGACGTCTTTCTTCGCCACGCTGTCGCGTAGCTTGTGGTAGCGTACGTCGATGTGTTTGGAGCGTTGCGTAATAGCCGTGGAGTTGGCAATCTCACGGGCGCTCTGATTGTTGATGTGGAGTGGCGTGGGGTCCTTGATGTTGCCGTATTCGTCGCGAAGACCTCCGCGATGATCGAGCAGAGCCAGATGATCGAGCCAAGCCGGATGACCTCGTTGTAAAGTAGATTCGTCGAAACGAACGTCACGGGAGACGGCAACAGTGTCGCAAAATGGTGAGCATAGCCCATTAGGTACGTCTTGGTAGCACGATTTGCCATCTTGTCCCGGCCCTTGAGTGGAACGACAGTGTACGTGAGACATCTGAGCTTGCGTAGATGCGCGATGCTCGGGCGGCGACCGGTAAGGAATTCGGAGCGCGATTTGGCGTCCGGGGATGCTACTGAATGTGGGTAGAGGTTGTGCAAGTAAGATACAGCCTCCAGGATGTACGGCCAGAGCTTGCCGGGAAGGTGAGTGTCTGCGAAAATGGCGCGTACGCGGTCCAGCAACGTCCGATTGAGGCGCTCTGCTTTTCTGTTTTGTTGACTAGAATACGCGACTGTAGACTCATGGGTAATCCCATTGTCGTGTAGGTACGACATGAGCGCTCCAGTGTATTTGCCTCCCCTATCCGTACGTAGGATCTTGAGGGAGACGCCAGTTTGATTCTTGAGCCACTTATGAAAGATCATAAACCTTGCGGTAATAGTGGATGCCTCCTCATCCTTGATGGAGTAGGTACGGGCGAAATCGGAGCCATCGTCGAGGAACACGAGACTGTAGCGCTCTCCGTCAATGCCGTGGATCCGAAATGGACCTTGTAAATCGCTGTGAATCAGCTCGCCGGGTTTGTGTGGCTGGATGTCGATTTAGGGAAGGTAAGGCGGGTGGCTTTGCCGAGAGCGCATGGATTGCAGCGTGCGCCGGAGTCCGGCGTAGCCCCCACTGAAGGCCAATCCTCTACTATCTTAGGCATAACCGGGAGAATGTGGTTTCCAGGGTGCCCAAAACGTTGATGCAGAAGTTGGGGGGTTATGGAAGCGACCAGTGCATGTGCATTGGGCTTGTAGGTAGTAACCCGTCCTTCTAAATAGTACGCGTCGCCTTCGCGCATTCCCATCGCGAGTAAATGTCGGTCGGTGTTGAACATAACGACGTCGGTGGGGTGAAAGGAGACGGTCACGCCGTTATCAGTGCATTTAGCAACGTATATAAGCGCCTGGGCAAGACTGGGAACCAATAGAACGTCGCGAAGAGCGAGAACGTTGCCGCCGGACGTAGGTTGGATAAGTACGGTACCCTTCTTTTGAGAGGTAATGGTAGTCAAATCCGCGAGTCCAATAAGGCGTTGGTAGTCTTGAAGAGAAGATGGATCTAGATCCTCGATATAGGGGGTCATATGATCCGTACAACCGGAATCCACGTTCGCCTTGAAGAGGCGGACGTCGTGGTCGGCTGGTTGGACTTGAACGTGCATGGCATAAGCCATGGAGGCTGCAGCGGGTGCGTCCTGCTTGGTTTTCATGTTCTTGTCCATGATATCCTTGACAGCTTTGTAAGTAAAGCAGTTTTCCGACTTGTGGCCGTCCCTTTGGCAGTATTTGCACTGGGGAGGCGTCTTTGTTGCATCAGAAGATGAGAATTGGGTAGAGGGGTTGCCTCTAGACCTCCAGTCTTGCATTTGTTCTTCTTCTTCTGAGGAAGAGCGGAAGTAACGTGGGCAGCAGATGCGCCCGACTGAGGCGTACTCGGGGTCTTCTCGTTGAGCTGGGTGGCTATACGAATCGCGACTTCTTGAGAAGGACTAAGTCTATCATTGTACTGAGCCTGAGCAGTGATCAGGGTACTGAGATTCTTAGGAAGGGCTTAAAGGAAGTCGGCACAGAGCACGTATTCCGGGAGCCCAGGGAGTTGTCCAGCCAAAAGGTTGAACTGGGCGACGAATTCGGTTAAACCTTGATGGTTAATTGACTTGGGCTTCAGAGCGCGCAGTCTGTGAAGAACTTGTGGCAGATGAGTCCGGGGAATGAAGCGCCTTAACATCGCGGAGCGTAATCCGAGTCGCGGGGGCAGTCCATAGACGTCTTGAATATCGTGCCAGGAAATTATGGAGAAGCGCACGTTTTCTGGAAGGCTTTTCCGCAACTGGAGAGCTGGTCCAGTGAGCGCGTTGACGACGAAGTCTACGCATTCGGAAGGCGAAATCATCTGGTACTTCATAATCACGTCGATGTGATCAAGGAACCCTTGAAGCTTGGTAACATTGGAGTCGCCGCTGTAGGTCCGGAGTTTACTAAGGGTAGTGTTGATGAAGACTTTGGAAGCTGATTTGCCGGCCGTAGGGGGTGTTACGGGAGTAACAGATCTCACAGATGCACATTCGTGTGGAATACCAGCGAAAGGAGGGCTTTGAGAACGAGGTTGAAAGTAAGGATGCCGTTCCGGGGCTTTATAAGCGTATGGGACGGAGTAGGCCATAGCGCGCTGAGAAGGCGCATGGGGTGCCGGCGACATAGAGGTCATATATGGCACGTTTGCCTGGATAGGGCTAGTCAAATACTGAGAGCGAGTGCTGTTCACAGGCGACTGAGCGAGCGGGTTCACGCAGGGGACGGTAGGTCCGCCTTGTTGTGGCGCTTGGCCCGAATTCAAGAACATGGTAACCAATCCAGTCAGAGTGGCTATTTGCTCCTTCATTTGAAGCATCTCCTCTTCCTGCTTGACAGGCATAGGTTCTTCCTGAATGGAATCCATCAGGGAGGGGTCGGTTCCAGTATGTCCGCGTGATTCAGGCGCATCCACATATGGCGTGGTTACGTCTTTCCTGCTGTAGTTCGCCTTGATTCGCATTGTTGGCTTGAGCCAGCTCTCGTTTGAGCTTCTTGCACTCGTTCTTCCAATGCCCTTCAATGCCACAGTGATGGCACTTTCCCTTCTTCCTGGCGTACCTGGCTGAACCCCCAGCCCGCTGCTGGTGTCCCCCATCCCCAACGAAGGCGTTTCCAGTCCATCTGACTGGTTTCGAGTTCTCCTTGCGCCTAGGTTCTAGCGAATCAAGCCAAACCACAGCAGGCCAGCCAGGGAACCGGGTTTCTTTTCATGGCAGCTATGAAACGCACGGAAATCAGCCCAGGGTGCTGGATTATCGACTCAGGAGCCTCCTCACACATGACACTATTGAGATAGCACCAAGATGCGGCACTTAGAAGGCTCTTCAAGACTTAGGACACGTCTTGGAAGGCTCTGAAGATGTCTGGACCGTTTCCCAGACATCCAGGCGTCAGCACTGCGCTTTCATGATGTTCTTAGAGCTCATGGCGGTCGGTGGTGCCCGTATGGAGCTGTGATTGGGTTGTAGTAGCTAGATTGGGCTTTATTGAGCTTGTGGAAGCCTGTAGCACTTTCCGCGGGCTCCGCGGACTTGGCAGACGTCCATGAGGGCATCAGCAGGCTACACAGACTTGGCAAAACCTTACCAACCTTAACTGCGGCACTCAGAGACGCCTTGGGCGTTCTGAGGGGGTCTCAGAAGGTGATTTGGACGCCCCAGCACATAGCTAACTCCCCAAGAAAGAAGCCCCAGATTCGTATAAAAGGCAGACCTGTTGCCCATCCCCTCTCTTCACTTTATCCTCTTCAATACACTACTTTCGATCGCACTACTCTAGCCACACTACTGTCTTCTACATCACAACACTGCCCTTTGGGCAGCTACGTCCCTCAGTCATCGGCGAACCAGTCTCAGTGACCTCTCAGATACACCCATATCAGCTAAGGTTTCAATAGACACACGTCAGGGAATGGCTCCAGGACTACAAGACGCTGGAAACTGAGATCCAAGGCCAGCTACCTGATTACCGGTCAGTCCTAGCCATCGGAACAGGCTCTGTCTCGATTAGAACACAAGAGGAGCACGCTGGCACCCTTCGAAACGTCTGGTTTGTTCCCAAACTGGAAAAGAACCGCATCTCAGTAGCCCAGCTGACTGAGAACGGAGCACAAGTCGAGTTTTCGAGTGCAGAATGCACAATCAAGACCAGGGACGGCGCTCTCGCCTTCAGAGCTCTCAAGGACAACGGGCTGTACACCATGACAGCCCAGGCTACCCCTGAACACGCCTACTCAGCAGGAGCACTTCGTCTCACACCCTTTCATATCTGGCATCAGAGACTCGGTCATCTGAATGCCCAAGACGTCCAGAAGCTCATCAGCGGCTACCAACGCGACATCAGAGTCACTGGACATCCTGGTGGCTACATCTGCGAAGTCTGCATGCTCTGCAAGCAGTCAAGAGCTCCCTTCCCGAAGAAACAAGCTACCCGAGCCACAGAAGTCCTGGCACTCGTCCACACTGACCTCTGTGGCCCGATGAGGACGTCTAGCTTTGGGGGATGTACCTCCTTCGCATCATGGATTGATGACAAGTCCAGAATCGTCTAAGCCAAGCTCCTATGCAAGAAAAGCGATACCTTTGATGCCTGGGAGGAATACAAGGCATTTATGGAGAAACAGACTGGGAAATCAATCAAAGTCCTCAGATCAGACAAAGGAGGCGAATACGAATCCATCCAATTCGCTCTCGCACTCAGAACATCTGGGATCCAACACCAGCGCGCTGCTACCAACACCCCACAGTAGAATGGAGTAGCGGAGCGTATAAATCAAACCCTAGTCAAAATGGCACGATGCCTACTCACCCAGGCTGGTTTTGGACTTGACTACAGGGGAGAAGCCCTGCTCGCAGCCATGCACATTCGAAATCGATGCCCTACGGCTGCCCTAGACAACTTCAAGACGCCGTATGAAGCCTTCTTCGGTTGCAAGCCCATCCTCCTTCATCTCAGAGTGTTTGGATGTATAGCCTATGCTATGGTTCTCAAGAAAAACCGAGGAAAGCTGGACAACAAAGCCAAGAAGTGCCTCTTTCTCGGTTATAGCTCTTGCAGCAAAGCCTGGAGGCTCCAGTCACTTAAACCGATGATCAGGGCGCCATTATCGAATCAAGGAATGTCGAGTTCAATGAAAACATATTCTACAACAGTCTGGACAACGAGGATACGCATAAAGACACGTCAGATCGCTCCTAAGACAGCTTAGCGAGCTTCGAATTCGATCCTGAGCCTGACAGCATCGTTTCGCACGCACCCAAGCGCATAGACAACACCGAATTACGCCCGCACGCTGCGGATGGGGATTCTGAGCTCCCTGACGCATCTCCCAACCCACAACTGGACACTGATCAATGGGCAGAGGCTCCAGAGGACCTAGACGACCAGGAAGACCAGGAAGATGACGATTTGGTGCATTACAGACGCATCACACGCTCCCAGAGCACCCGAGTACGCCAAAGCAACCTTGTCTATGCCCTGGCTACCAAAGTATTGCACACAGAGCCCAAAACCCTCAAGCAAGCCCTAAACTTGAACGACTCAGCCAAGTGGAAGGAAGCCATGGATGCTGAATACGCATGCCTCGTCAAGAACGGCAGCTGGGAGCGCTGTCCAGCACCAAAGATCGCAACCTCATTGGCTGCAAGTGGGTCTACCAGATGAAGACGAATGCAGATGGCAGTATTCAACGCTACAAGGCCAGACTAGTCGCCCAAGGCTTCTCACAGGAAGACAGAGTTGACTACAACGAGACACTCGCACTAGTGGCCAAGTTTGACACCATTCGGCTACTCCTGTTGTGGGGAGCAGCTCAGAACCTCGAAATGGACCAAATGGACGTATCCACCGCATTCCTGAACCCGACACTCAGTGAGGAGATCTATATGAAGTAGCCACCGGGCTACATCAAGCCAGGAGAAGAGCATCTCATGCTCAAACTCAAGAAGACACTCTATGGTCTTAAACAAGCCCCCAGGGAATGGAACATCGAAACCCACGGCACTCTCGTTGAGAAAGGCTCCACACGTCTTGATTCAGACCATTGTGTCTATATCAGATTCTCTGAGGGCTGGCTACTCATCCTGATCTTCTATGTGGACGATCTCAGAAGGCGTACGAGATGCGTGACCTTGGTGCCCTACACTACTTCCTGGGCCTCCTAGTCACCCAAGACCGAGCCAAACGACACCTGACGCTCAAGCAGACTGTATACATCGAAAAATGGTTTGAAACATACAGTCATGATCGATTGCAAGCCTGTATCAACTCCCAGCATCATGGGAAGCCCTCTCATCAAGGAAATGGCACCCCAAACGCCTGAAGAGACTGCAGAGATGCAGGACAAGCCCTATTGAGCCATTGTAGGCAGTCTGATCTACGCAATGATCGGCACAAGACCAGACATAGCCCAAGCAGTTGGAGCTGTGAGCCAGTTCCTAGCCAATCCGGGCAAAGGACACTGGAAAGCTGCCAAACGCATTCTGGCCTATCTCAAGACGACCAAACACCACCAACTTCGACTGGGAGCGGTCCAAGGAACCCGGGAACTCGTGGGATGGTCAGACTCAGACTGGGGAGGTCATATGTATGAGACCGTCAACATAGAGGATCAGCGTGAGTATCCATCCCTCAAAGAGCGTGATGTAGCTCCAGTGGTCTGAATCAAAACGTGTGAAGCCTTTCTCGACGAGTGTGATGTGGATTTCGACGTTCCATTCCCTTGGAGCTTGTTTAAGACCAGTGAGGGTCTTCTTGAGCTTGAGCACAACATGCTCTTCTCCTGGCTTGATGTAGCCCGGTGGCTGCTTCATATAGATCTCCTCACAGAGTGTTGGGTTCAGAAATGCGGTGGATACATCCATATGGTCTATTCCGAGGTCTTGTGCTGCTCCCCATGGGAGCAGGAGTCTAATGGTGTTAAACTTGGCTACTGGGGCGAAAGTCTTGTTGTAGTCAACTCTCTCTTTTTTCGAGAAGCCTTCGGCAACTAATCTGGACTTGTAACATTCAGCACTGCCGTCAGCATTTGTCTTGAACTTGTAGACCTACTTGCAGCCAACGAGGTTGCAATCTTTGGGTGGTGGACAGAGCGCCCAGGTGCTGTTCTTAAAAAGGGATGCGTATTCAGCATCCATGGCTTCCTTCCACTGGCCTGAGTTGTTCGAGTTTAGAGCTTGCTTGAGGGTGTGGGGCTCTGTGTGCGGTACTTCGGTAGCCAGGGATAGGCATTGTTGCTTTGGCCTACTGCCCTACATGACTCCAAGACGCCATACGAAGCATTCTTCGGTCGCAAGCCCATCCTCCTTCACCTCAGAGTGTTTGGATGCTTAGCCTATGCAATGGTTCTAAAGAAAAACCCAGGAAAGCGGGACAATAGAGGCAAGAAGTGCCTCTTTCTCAGCTCAGCAAAGCCTGGAGGCTCCAATCGCTCGAACCCGATGACCAAGCCGCCGTTATCGAATCCAGAGACGTCCAGTTCGATGAGAACAAGTTCTACAAGAGTCTGGAAGATGATGATACGCCAGAAGACACGTCCGCTCGCTCCTACAACAGCTTAGCCAGCTTTGAATTCGATCCAGAACCAGACAACATCGTTTCACACGTACCCAAGCCAACAGAAAACACCGAATTACGCTCGCACAGAGGGGGATTCTGAGGGTCCTGACGCGTCTCCCAACCCACAACCTGACACTGATCAATGGGCAGAGGCCCCAGAAGGCCTGGGCAACCAGGAGGACCAGGAAGATGATGACTTTGTGCATCACGGACACATCACACGCTCCCAGAGCACTTGAATACGTCAAAGCTCAACGCCCAAATCAATGCTGTGGCGGCTGCAATGTAGCAATACGTCTGCTGTGGGGGCGCGCCTGTGCCGGCCAGACGAGACTGAAACTGTTTTTCCGAGGCCTGAAGCACTCGCACTGCAACCCGATGCGTTGATCGCTCGATGTGCTTTTGTGGTTGATGGCAAGTTGAATGGCAAGTTTTGTCGCATTCTAATCGCTACAGGATGTACAACACTTATGGTACGTCAGGGATGGGTGTCCAAACATGGCTTTTAAAGCTATGACCCTTAAATGCCCATTGAGGTCGCCTGGGGCGACGATGGCCATACATTCAACGCCAACAAGCTATTTTGGGGCGATCTGCAGTTCTCGGGGGAACGACGACACTATTTGCGAGAAAAGCTTCCATTTGTTGTCGCTCCTCTGCGGGTCGATGTTATCCTCAGATTGCCGTGGGTCTATATGCTTGACAATGTTCATTTCGAGCACATAGAGGATGAGATTCCTGTTCTACAACTCCGTACAGATGAAGTTGAACACACCCTAGTTGCCAGACCGGTAACAAGGAAGTGGGAATCCCAGTCATCCTGTAATGCGGCCGATCTGCGGTCCTTTGACATCAGAAAGAAGTCTAAACGATTCCACGCGGCGATGCCTGAACGAGAAGACTCGAGTGCAGGATTGTAACTTATCAGAAGTTCACTCGCTTTTCTCGAAAGAAGGTGTATGGGAAGTGTTACATAGCGTACGCTATGGACATAGAAGCTGCAGTGAATGCGTCACCAGCTTATGTCCCCGCAGATGAGCGCAACCGCGCCAAACCAGAGCCAGAGGTTCAAATGGGCAAAGTAACAGGACAGAAGGTTGATTTGGGCGTGCCATCGGATCACCTTCTATATCCAATGTGAGAGAAGTATGTGGATAGTTTGTTTGTCAAGCACGTGGAGTTGCCGCCTGATAGAAGAGAGGATAACTTTCATATCGAGCTGGAGCCTGGTACGAAGGCAGTCTTTAATCCTTTACAGCGTATGAACAAAGCCGAACTCAAAGAGCTCGATGAGAAGGTTACCTTCATGCTCAAACGTGGTTGGATTCAGCACTTGCAGAGCCCGTGGGGCACGGCGGTGTTATTTGCCAAGAAAAAGGATGGCAGTCTCCGTATGTGCATCGACTATCGTGGGCTGAATAAAGCAACGATAAAGGATCGTACGCCGTTACCAAATCTTGCAGAAATGTGGGATCGGGTATGTGGGAAGAAGTTCAAGTCTTTGTTGGATATCAAAGATGCGTATCACCGCCTCTTGGTTTGCAAGGCTGATAGAGACAAAACAGCGTTTCGGTTGCGGTTTGGTTATTTCGAGTACTTGGTTATGCCATTTGGATTGACAAATGCGCCAGCAACGTTCCAACGGTTAACCAATAAGATGTTGGGGAAGATGTACGATGCGTATGTCATATCTTACCCGCATGATATCTTAATCCTCTCAGAAACGGCCGAGGAGCATATCGCTCATGTGGACAGCATTTTGGCTGTTCTCACCAAGCATAAACTCTATGTCAAGCCTTCCAAGTGCAAATGGATGCAGAAAGAGCTTGAATTCTGCGGCCATATCCTCGGAGAGGATACGATGGCCATTGCACCCTCGAAATTGGACGCCGTGCGAAACTTTGCACGTCCTACAAAACAGAAAGAGGTCCAATCTTTCTGAGGGTTGACAAATTACCTGAGTCAATACGCTGATCGTTATGCATACATTGCGTATCCATTGACAGAGCTACAGTCGGGCAATAGGCCATGGCGATGTCGAAGAAACAGCTTTTGTTAAGCTGAAGGAAGCTATTATTACAGCTCCTACGCTCGCGTCTTACATCCCAGAGTGAGATATATACGTGTTCACAGATGCATTGGGTTTTGCGATAGGAGGATGGCTTGCCCAGCCAGCGGATCCATCAGAGCATTACCCATCATCGTTGCCTACCTCAGTGAAGGGATTTGAGAATCCGCTACCGTTAAAGCCGATAGCTTTCTTTGGGCAGAAGCTGCAGTCCGCTGAAACACGTTACCCCATGCACGAACAAGACCTGTTAGCTCTGGTTAAGAGATGCAACGCGAATAGGCATTACTTGCAGGATCGGACAAATGCGCGCCCGTTTCGCGCATTCACCGATCACGCTAGTTTGGTCTGGCTGCAGACTCAGCCCTTCCTTAGCCATCGCCAAGCACGGTGGGTTGAATTCCTGCAACAATTAAAATTTGATATTGAATATGAACCTGGTCGCTGGAACACTGTCGCGGATGTGTTGAGTCGTAATCCTTATTTTACGCTCCTCGCTGCGCCGAGTGTAACAAGCGAGTGGAAGTTGCTGCGGCCCTGGGGATGTCCATCAAGTTTATTCCTTTGGGGAATGTTACACTTGAGGATTGGATTTGAACCTTGGAGGCTGATGAGTACTTTGCTTCGCGGAAGGATGCATTGTCACAGCCAAAGGAACGACAGTCTACATTCGATCGACGTTTCGCGATCGATGACTATGGTTGTTTACTGTACCAGGATAAGTTCTATGTGACAGCTGCTTTACGAGGGACTGTATTGCAGGCGTACCACGACTCGTTGCTCTCTGGCTTGCATAGGGGGTACAAGGTACCTTGGGCAAGCTCCTACGTGAGTTTTACTGGCCCGATATGGACGCAGACGTGAGAAGGTACACCAAGACTTGTGGGTCTTGCCAAAGGTTCAAGTCGCCGACGAAGAAGCATGTTGGCTTACTTCGTTCGCTCCCAGTTCCCAACCGACGTTGGCACATGATGGGTATGGACCCTGTCTCGATGCCAATAACGTGGTCTTGGGGGGGGAAGGTGCATAGTGATGCGTTCTACGACAATAGTATTGTGTTCATCGACTATCTGTCATCGCGCGCATACTTTATACCTGCAACCTCCACGATAACTGCCAAGGAGTTGGCCCGGCTTTACTTCCATGAGGTATGGCGCCATACAGGTACTGTAGCTGTGATCGTCGGAGATCAAGGTCCCCGCTACCTGGCAGACTTCTGGAAGGTGTTTCAATCGTTGTTAGGCTCTAAGCAGAGCTTGAGCACGGCACGACATCAACAGACGGACGGAAAGGTCGCACGGTGTATCGCTATCTGGAAGAAGATGATTAAACCGTACCTTAATGTAACGGGAGACAATTGGGTTGACAAACTGCCGTTGTTGGAGTTTGCCTAGAACCGTACATAAAACAGCACTGGATACTGCCCTTTCGAGGTTGATTTGGGTAGAATTCCGCAGGCGCCAATGCATTGGCAAGTTGACGCAAAGGTGTTGCAACGTATGGACGATACGTCGATCCCATTCTTGCATAAGTCACAACGTGAGCTCAACGTACGAATGGAGAAATGTGCTGAGGCATACCGATCCATTGAACTCATAGTGCAGCAGAAACTGCGGGAAGCCCAGGACAAACAAGCAAAGTATCACGATCGTGGACGTCGTGTACAGAGCTTTAGTCCAGGATATAAAGTCCTGTTGAACAGCAACGGGATAACGTTCCCGGCTTTCAACGAGAAGCCGCTCAATTTGAGACAGAGCTGGCTCGGACCCTACATCGTTAAGAAGGAAGGACCACACCCAGAAAAGTACGAGTTAGAGCTGCCAGCTTTGATGGGTGCTTTATACTCGATCTTTGGTACGGATATCTCGAAGCCTTGGCACGAGCCGACTTCAGATCCGCTGCGCATCGACAATGTAGTGGACTCTAACACAGGGCCCATCCAAGTCGAAGGCAACGAAGAATACTATGTCGATAAGATTATCGGACGTAGCTTGGTCCACGGAAAACCTGAGTATCTCATTCAGTGGGTCGGTTACCCACCTGAGCAGACCACATGGGAAACGCACGAGCGAGTGAAACACTGCGCTGCGTTAGACGACTTCATCTTGGTCCATGGTGAAGTAGAATCCGTTACAGATAAGCGAAAGCGGAAGCGCTCTAAGGGAACTGAGGCTCTGCGACGCAGGAGTGCACGGTTGGCTGGAGGCCATGAATGATCTGTAGCCGGATGGGACCTTCTGTCCATCAAAAACATCGGATATCGCTGTAATCGAGCAGAGCAACTCTTGTTCACAATATCTTTGGACATAACTCAAAGGTGTGAAAGTGTTGGAGGTATCATCTTCCCGAGTCCCCGGTTAGGGTTCCCGTAGTTTATTTCCTCACGTGACTCCCCTCCCGCTTAGGCCACGCTTCCATGTACGGGACTTCAGTCTTTTCTTCCCCTTCAGACCTCGCGTCCTCTTTACACTTTAGACTTTTCTACACAAGACAATACATACTTCACAGTACAGCATTGCACACTACATAGAGTTCGCTCAGTCATCTGCTTCCTCTGCCGACTACTGCTAAGTGAAAGGGATTGCAACGTGCTACACAAAACGAGGGTTAACACGACCCCTTGATGGTAAACGACATCTGCATTGGGTAAATGCGTTTACGGCCGCCGTCCGTAATGAGTAAGCAGGAACTGATCACTCCTGGAGACTCGGTGGTGCGTATGCCCGGGGGTACACATAGGCGTTGACTCCGAACAACAGAGCTTCGTTGGCTCAATGGTTGCGTACATCCATTGCCCGACAACTTGTATTAGGCAACGTGCGATACAGCACACCCGTTGCATCCACAGCTGGGATGCCCGCTGCCGGTAGCAGGTAGCGTGGATGGCAATCACCATTGAATCAGAATGGTTTGCAAACGTCGCTACCCACGACGGTCTTCTGGAAAGGTTTCCTGAATGACACACTGTCCTGACGTCCATTTGCAGAACCATGGCTTTTTGCTTGGTTATTTGGACTGACGACGACGAGGATCATTAAGGATTGCGCTGGGTGCGATCCCGGACACCTTCATATTCTACATTGCTCGAGCTTGCTGGAGTAGATTTGCATTGTAGAATCTGGTTGGGGGTGTAATGTGGGTTGTCCGGTCTTATTGGAGAACGACGCGTCAGCGAGACATGTCCCGGACAGTGTTCTCCAGTGAACTCCAGCCTCATGGGTACTTTAACAGTGCTTGTCGCGCGTTCCTATGCACAACAAGTAGTTCTTTTACTGCATATCGAATAGCAGCGCCGGCGAACACCGAGTCTGTCTACAATACCTTACAGCAAAGTGGTTATTGTATACAAACATCAGTTATACAACCCGTGTGGAAGGTAGTCCACATGACACTCAATCTCGATGACTTCAAGGCCAAGGAACTTCAGTAGGCATACCGAATGCATGACCTTGGTGCAATACACTACTTGATGGGCCTCCTAGTTACCGTAGACCGAGCCAAATGACTCTGGACGCTCAACCAGACTGGGTACAACGAAAAATGCCTCGACACGTACGGCATAGTTGATTGTAAGCTGGTAGCCACACACAGTGATATAGCCAACCCTCTCACCAAAGAAATAATACCTCAGACGCCTGAAGAGACTGCAGAGATGCAGGACAAGCCCTATCGAGCCATTGTAGGCAGTCTGATCCATGCGATGATTGGGACAAGACCAGACATAGCTCAAGCAGTGGGAGCCCTGATGTGATGTCGACTACCTTTCACACGGGTTGTTTAACTGATGTTCGTATACAATAACTACTTTGCTGTAAGGTATTGTAGACGGACTGGGTGTTCGTCGGCTCTGCTATGCGATATGTAGTAGAAGAACTACTTGTTGTGCACAGGAATGCGCGACAAGCACTGTTAAAGTACCCATGAGGTCGGAGCCAACTGGAGAACACTGTCGAGACGCGTCGTAGGCCAGGAAAAACCTGTATATTCCCATCACATACAGGTATTTTTCCCCAAGGCCTGTCTAACAGACGCGACGTGTCGTTCTCCAATAAGACCAGACACTCCACATTACACCCCCCTAGATTCTACGACGCGAACCTGCCCAGCAAGCTCAAGCAGAGTAGAATATGAAGGTGTCCGGGATCGCACCCAGCGCAATCCTTAATGGGCCTTGTCGTTGTCGGTCCAAATAACCATGCAAAAAGCCATGGCTTTTTGGCAGAAAGCCAGCTTTTTCGCTGAAAGCCATGGTTCGCCAACTGGACGTCAGAATAGTGTGTCATTCAGGAAAGCTTTCCAGAAGACCGTCGTGGGTAGCGACGCTTGCAAACCATTCCAATTCAATGGTATTTGCCATCCACGCTACCTGCTACCGGTAGCGGATATCCCAGCTGTGGATGCAACGGGTGTGCGGTATTGCACGTTGCCTAATACAAGTTGTTGGGCAATGGATGTACGCAGAGGGGGTGTCAGCAGAGCAAGCAGATGACTGAGCGAACTCTATGTAGTGTGCAATGCTGTACTGTGAAGTATGTATTGTCTTGTGTAGAAAAGTGTAAAGTGTAAAGATGACGCGAGGTCCGAAGGGGAAGAAAAGACCGAAGTCCCGTACATGGAAGCGTGGCGTAAGCGGGAGGGGAGTCACGTGAGGAAAGAAACTATGAGAACCCTAACCGGGGACTCGGGAGGATGATACCTCCAACACTTTCACACCTTTGAGTTATGTCCAAAGATATCGTGAACAAGAGTTGCTCTGCTTGATTACAGCGATATCCGATGTTTTTGATGGACAGAAGGTCCCATCCGGCTACAGATCATTCATGGCCTCCAGCCAACCGTGCACTCCTGCGTCGCAGAGCCTCAGTTCCCTTGGAGCGCTTCCGCTTTCGCTTATCTGTAACGGATTCTACTTCACCATGGACCAAGATGAAGTCGTCTAACGCAGCGCAGTGTTTCACTCGCTCGTGCGTTTCCCATGTGGTCTGCTCAGGTGGGTAACCGACCCACTGAATGAGATACTCAGGTTTTCCGTGGACCAAGCTACGTCCGATAATCTTATCGACATAGTATTCTTCGTTGCCTTCGACTTGGATGGGCCCTGTGTTAGAGTCCACTACATTGTCGATGCGCAGCGGATCTGAAGTCGGCTCGTGCCAAGGCTTCAAGATATCCGTACCAAAGATCGAGTATAAAGCACCCATCAAAGCTGGCAGCTCTAACTCGTACTTTTCTGGGTGTGGTCCTTCCTTCTTAACGATGTAGGGTCCGAGCCAGCTCTGTCTCAAATTGAGCGGCTTCTCGTTGAAAGCCGGGAACGTTATCCCGTTGCTGTTCAACAGGACTTTATATCCTGGACTAAAGCTCTGTACACGACGTCCACGATCGTGATACTTTGCTTGTTTGTCCTGGGCTTCCCGCAGTTTCTGCTGCACTATGAGTTCAATGGATCGGTATGCCTCAGCACATTTCTCCATTCGTACGTTGAGCTCACGTTGTGACTTATGCAAGAATGGGATCGACGTATCGTCCATACGTTGCAACACCTTTGCGTCAACTTGCCAATGCATTGGCGCCTGCGGAATTCTACCCAAATCAACCTCGAAAGGGCAGTATCCAGTGCTGTTTTATGTACGGTTCTAGGCAAACTCCAACAACGGCAGTTTGTCAACCCAATTGTCTCCCGTTACATTAAGGTACGGTTTAATCATCTTCTTCCAGATAGCGATACACCGTGCGACCTTTCCGTCCGTCTGTTGATGTCGTGCCGTGCTCAAGCTCTGCTTAGAGCCTAACAACGATTGAAACACCTTCCAGAAGTCTGCCAGGTGGCGGGGACCTTGATTTCCGACGATCACAGCTACAGTACCTGTATGGCGCCATACCTCATGGAAGTAAAGCCGGGCCAACTCCTTGGCAGTTATCGTGGAGGTTGCAGGTATAAAGTATGCGCGCGATGACAGATAGTCGATGAACACAATACTATTGTCGTAGAACGCATCACTATGCACCTTCCCCCCCCCATGACCACGTTATTGGCATCGAGACAGGATCCATACCCATCATGTGCCAACGTCGGTCGGGAACTTGATGCGAACGAAGTAAGCCAACATGCTTCTTCGTCGGCGACTTGAACCTTTGGCAAGACCCACAAGTCTTGATGTACCCTCTTACGTCTGCGTCCATATCGGGCCAGTAAAACTCACGTAGGAGCTTGCCCAAGGTACCTTGTACCCCCTATGCAAGCCAGAGAGCAACGAGTCGTGGTACGCCTGCAATACAGTCCCTCGTAAAGCAGCTGTCACATAGAACTTATCCTGGTACAGTAAACAACCATAGTCATCGATCGCGAAACGTCGATCGAATGTAGACTGTCGTTCCTTTGGCTGTGACAATGCATCCTTCCGCGAAGCAAAGTACTCATCAGCCTCCAAGGTTCAAATCCAATCCTCAAGTGTAACATTCCCCAAAGGAATAAACTTGATGGACATCCCCAGGGCCGCAGCAACTTCCACTCGCTTGTTACACTCGGCGCAGCGAGGAGCGTAAAATAAGGATTACGACTCAACACATCCGCGACAGTGTTCCAGCGACCAGGTTCATATTCAATATCAAATTTTAAATGTTGCAGGAATTCAACCCACCGTGCTTGGCGATGGCTAAGGAAGGGCTGAGTCTGCAGCCAGACCAAACTAGCGTGATCGGTGAATGCGCGAAACGGGCGCGCATTTGTCCGATCCTGCAAGTAATGCCTATTCGCGTTGCATCTCTTAACCAGAGCTAACAGGTCTTGTTCGTGCATGGGGTAACGTGTTTCAGCGGACTGCAGCTTCTGCCCAAAGAAAGCTATCGGCTTTAACGGTAGCGGATTCTCAAATCCCTTCACTGAGATAGGCAACGATGATGGGTAATGCTCTGATGGATCCGCTGGCTGGGCGAGCCATCCTCGTATCGCAAAACCCAATGCATCTGTGAACACGTATAAATCTCACTCTGGGATGTAAGACGCAAGCGTAGGAGCTGTAATAATAGCTTCCTTCAGCTTAACAAAAGCTGTTTCTTCGACATCGCCATGGCCTATTGCCCGACTGTAGCTCTGTCAATGGATACGCAATGTATGCATAACGATCAGCGTATTGACTCAGGTAATTTGTCAACCCTCAGAAAGATTGGACCTCTTTCTGTTTTGTAGGACGTGCAAAGTTTCGCACGGCGTCCAATTTCGAGGGTGCAATGGCCATCGTATCCTCTCCCAGGATATGGCCGCAGAATTCAAGCTCTTTCTGCATCCATTTGCACTTGGAAGGCTTGACATAGAGTTTATGCTTGGTGAGAACAGCCAAAATGCTGTCCACATGAGCGATATGCTCCTCGGCCGTTTCTGAGAGGATTAAGATATCATGCGGGTAAGATATGACATACGCATCGTACATCTTCCCCAACATCTTATTGGTTAACCGTTGGAACGTTGCTGGCGCATTTGTCAATCCAAATGGCATAACCAAGTACTCGAAATAACCAAACCGCAACCGAAACGCTGTTTTGTCTCTATCAGCCTTGCAAACCAAGAGGCGGTGATACTCATCTTTGATATCCAACAAAGACTTGAACTTCTTCCCACATACCCGATCCCACATTTCTGCAAGATTTGGTAACGGCGTACGATCCTTTATCGTTGCTTTATTCAGCCCACGATAGTCGATGCACATACGGAAACTGCCATCCTTTTTCTTGGCAAATAACACCGCCGTGCCCCACGGGCTCCGCAAGTGCTGAATCCAACCGCGTTCGAGCATGAGGGTAACCTTCTCATCAAGCTCTTTGAGTTTGGCTTCGCTCATATGCCGTAAAGGATTAAAGACTGGTTTCGTACCAGGCTCCAGCTCGATATGGAAGTTATCCTCTCCTCTATTGGGCGGCAACTCTGTGTGCTCGACAAACAAACTATCCACGTACTTCTCCAACGTTGGATAAAGAAGGTGGTCGGACGGGACGCCCAAATCAACCTTCTGTCCTGCAGCTTCGCTCATTTGAACCTCTGGCTCTAGTTTGGCGCGATCGCGCTCATCTGCGGGGACATAAGCTGGTGACGCATTCACTGCAGCTTCTATGTCCATAGCGTACGCTATGTAACACTTCCCATACACCTTCTTTCGAGAAAAGCGAGTGAACTTCTGATAAGTTACAATCCTGCACTCGAGTCTTCTCGTTCAGGCATCGCCGCCTTGAGTCGTTTAGACTTCTTTCTGATGTCAAAGGACCGCAGATCGGCCGCATTACAGGATGACTGGGATTCCCACTTCCTTGTTACCGGTCTGGCAACTAGGGTGTGTTCAACTTCATCTGTACGGAATTGTAGAACAGGAATCTCATCCTCTATGTGCTCAAAACGAACATCGTCAAGCATATAGATCCATGGCAATCAGAGGATAACATCTACCCGCAGAGGAGCGACCACAAATGGAAGCTGTTCTCTGGAATAGTGTCGTCCATCTCCCCACAACTGTAGATCGCCACAAAATAACTTGTTGGCATTGAATGTATGGCCGTCGTCGCCCCAGGCAACATCAATGGGCATTTTAGGGTTATGGGTTTGGAAACCATGTTTCGACACCCATCCCTGACGTACCATCAGTGTTGTGCATCCCGTATCGATCAGAATGCGACAAAACTTGCCATTCAATTTGCCATGAACTACAAATGCACAACGTGCGATCAACGCATCGGGTTGCAGTTGCAGTGCTTCAGGCCTAGTCTTCAAAACGGTTTCAGTGTCGTCTGGCCGGCACAGGCGCGCCCCCACAGCAGACGTATTGCTACATTGCAGCCGCCACAGCATTGATTCGGGCGTTGAGCTCCTCGAGGGAGATTGTCAACACGGGATCAAGAAGAAATCTAACGGCTTAGCTCTGTCCCGAAACTGAAAGACTTTTCCTCCATCCGCAAATTTGAGATGCTGAAGTTGCCCACGTGTTTATCTACTATGAAGCTCGTTTTGCTCAAAACGAGTGGTGCTACCATGTGATGTGGACTACCTTCCACACGGGTTGTTTAACTGATGTTTGTATACAATAACTACTTTGCTGTAAGGTATTGTAGACGGACTGGGTGTTCGTCGGCTCTGCTATGCGATATGTAGTAGAAGAACTACTTGTTGTGCACAGGAATGCGCGACGAGCACTGTTAAAGTACCATGAGGTCGGAGCCAACTGGAGAACACTGTCGAGACGCGTCGTAGGCCAGGAAATACCTGTATATTCCCATCACATACAGGTATTTTTCCCCAAGGCCTGTCTAACAGACGCGACGTGTCGTTCTCCAATGAGACCAGACACTCCACATTACACCTGAGCCCGTTCTTAGCCAATCCAGGCAAACAACACTGGAGAGCTGCCAAACGCATCCTAGCCCATCTCAAGACGATCAAACACCACAACTTCCACTGCTGGAAATCGTTGGAAATCGCGCAAACAATGCACTACGGCACTCTCCAGCACTGAAGGCAAATACATGGCACTCACAGACGCCTGTAAAGAAGCCATGTGGTGAGCCTCAGATCTCTACTCAGAGAACTGAGCATGCACCAAAACAAGACGGGGCTCGTCCAAGGCCCCACAGGCATCTGGGAGGACGATCAACGCGCTATGGCACTTGCTATGAACCCAGTTCGTCACGCACAAACCAAACATATCGATATCACATACCGCTTCATTCGTGAACAAGTCGCACGCAAGACAGTTATCCTTCAGTACTGCCCAACAAAGGAGATGCTGGCTGATGCGCTCACCAAACCCCTGCCCATGCCAGACTTCACACATCTGGTATGCACTTAGAGGCTGCAGAGCCTTCAAGTGAGAGGGAGTATTGAGATAGCATCAAGATGCGGCACGTGGAAGGCTCTGCAAGACTTAGGACGCGTCTAGGAAACTATAGAGTATTGAAGTAGCTGCTTGACGCATAGAAGTGGCGCTGACTGTGCTCTGCTATAGGTGTTTCTCCACGTTCTCTACTATAGTAGTCCCCCTCTTCCTTGTGGTCTCCACCCGCTGTGTCTGTATGTTTTTGTCAAAAACGTACACCTTGAGGCCCCTTGAAAAGCATCCTCCTTGCTAAAAGCATCCCTGTGAAGGTGATGCTAATTTTTTACCCTATGTTCATATGTTGGTCTGGGTGTCCGTTGTCAACGTTTGTCCGAAGGAAGCTGGGAAAAACGTCGAGCAGCTTGCTAGTATATATACTGACAGTGACGGCGACGCGGTCCATGTGGCGGTGCAGGGTCTGTGCTGGGTTGCCTCACTCTCGGCAACTCCCAGGAGCAACTCCTGCAACTCCCTCCACTCTGGCGTGCAACGTGGCTTGATTTCGCAAGGGACCAACTGTTCAATTTGAGAGTGGAGTAGTGGATTCCAGCCGCCTAATGTCTCCCTTGTTTCGAATCCTCTGCGTAGGCGGTGAGTGCATCCGTCGTCTTGCATGGTTGTGCTCATCTTGTTGTGGGTGATGCTGCAATGCGTGGCGGATTCCATTGGGTTGGGTTTTCACACGAAACCTTCGGGTGAGAAAGAGGAGCAGACGGGCAGAGAAGATGCCACGGGTAAAGGACCGTAACCAGTGGTGGAAAGATTCCCCTGCGGCCCGACCAATTCCACCAGCTCCTCCAGCAACGCTTTACGAGTATGTGAAAGTTTTTCCCTACTGGAGTATCCTGACCGATGTTCTTTTGTGTTTAGACTCGCTTACGGAGGGTTATCATCATTACGGCACGGCCTTCCATCCTTACAGTCTAACCCTGGAGCGCTCTTTATTGAACTACCCACGTTTCAAGGACGCTTCTTTTACAGTCACCACCGATGGCAGATCCGGGGATCGTGTCCTTTCACCAGGCACGTTCGTTTCCCGTTTGGAAATGCGTCTACGCGAAGCTGAGCAGGAGGGTTTTACGTACGATTGGGTTGTCATTCTCGGAGGGATCAATGATATCGGGTATAGAATAGATGCGGTGGCTATCTTCAGTGGGCTGAAGGAGCTTTGGTCTATGGCATTGCGGCACGGATCCAAGGTCATCGCTCTTTCATGCCTGGAGTGGGATGTCGAGCAAAGGGATGGCTGGATCGCAGCTCAGGTCAAACGACTCAACGGGCTCATTGAAGGGTTTCAAGGGACGTGCGACGGCTGGTTTTTCTATGACATTCGTTGCGATGTGCCTCAGTTCGCACTTGCGGGGGAGGAGAGGGATATTTTCTGGGATGATGGGATGCATTTGACCGCTGCTGGGTATGATAGGATGGGTGAATGTATCGCCAATGCCCTTTTGAGATTCGAAATGAGGAATAGGAACTGATTATGGAGATTCATGTACACCATTGTCGTCGCTGTGGTTTGCTATGTCTGGCTGTGTATCTGAACTCAAGGAATCTAGCTAAGCATTTGCAATCCAATCAGGTCGGAAGGTCGTAGCCACGTTTCCACATTATCGAAGCGGAGGCGCGATGAACGATTGACCATTGTGACAACGTTACTGAGCGGTAGTCTTGGTTGTTGAGATAGTTTTCTGATGTTGCGCGGGTAAGCGCTTCCTTCCCCTCCGTCGCTGGACGCGTGCCAGCGCAACCTCCATCGGAACGCCGATGCCGTCCAACGGGTGAAGAGTCTGTCCCATTAAAACTGGCGAAGCGACCCGTTTGCTACTAAATCTCCTCAAGACGGCCAGGAGCAGCTAGTCCGCATCCATGATTTCGTCCGCGATGGTTGTGATCTGATGCGTCGCCTTCTCCTTCCCTGGCAAAATGCCTGAATTCCCCACCGCATCGCCAGGACCAACAGGCGGAAAGCTCCGAAGGCACAGCGTGCTGAAATCTATACAGGGCGCAAAATGGGAAAGCACTAACGAGGAACGTATCAGTCCCAAGGGCGGTAACCCCGCCAGATGGGCCCGTGGTAATTGTACAAATTTAGTGGCGGGCCGAGGCGGAAGCATCCATTTCGGTGGAGGTAGTGTCGTCAGACCGGCAATGTCATGTATGCCCCTCGGCAGCAAGGAGTGATAGAGTCGGCCGGTCCGTTCAGACATGTAGAGTGCATCCGGGTCGAATGGTAGCCGAAGATTTCCTGCATACTGCAAATACACCTGCGGCTCATACTGCGTCTTGGGCGAGCCTCCGTCTCTGACAATGCTGTGAAACACTATGGGGGAGTCTTCAACTGCAACCCAATTCATCTCGCGGCCGCACGGACTGGCGAAAAGGTATTCATCGGCACACACGTCTGGCGGTGGAGAACGTGGTTTGGCATGACCGTGGTTTGCGGACGGGGGCCAGAGCTGGAGTCGGGAGAAGAAAAAGTCGAGGAATTTGGGATCTTTGAAGCCTGCGGATGCAGTTAGCGAGCTGTCACCTTGCGAACTTATGCCGCGGGGGCGCCATCCATCCCCTCGTCACCATAGCTTCAACATACATGTGGTAAAGTTCCTGGTTCGGGTCCCGTGTAGGAATAGCTAGGGATGACAAAGAAAGGGACGAGATGAGCTCAAGATGACGCCGACGCCGAAGTTCTCCAACCGTCCCATTTTTTGGTTCGCAAAAAGCGGTAACCCTACCTGGCCGTGCACATCGATATGATAGAACCATTCCCGCACGTCTATACCCGTCTTGGTGGGTTGAGAGTGCTTGGCGACCGGAGGCAAGCTGTGACTATGTGCGGAGTTGGCATTCCGCTGTAACCATGCAGTAGAGGAAAAGGACGCGACGGCTGCAAGGCTTGGAGAATGAGCGGAGTTTTCGCAGTGCTTGTAGGAGTGCCGTCGGAGGGTTGTCCGGCGAGCGGTGAAGGAAGTGTGGTGCATGTAGCGAAAGGGAGGGTAGCTTGTGAAGGGCGGCTTGCTTGAACGAAAAACGGGAAGCTGATGAGGAAGAGTGGGCATGTTCGAGAAGGATGTAAGGTTGGGAGAGGTTGGGACTGGTCTTTCACACGCTGCGCAGTGCTGTCAATTTGGGGAGCCCATCATCCCTCGCCATCAGCCGGAGGATACGCTGACAACCTTTTAGACAACGTTGGAGGGTAAAGATCTGGCCGAGGGCGGATGTTATTGAAAGATGGTTCATCCGCAGTTCGTTCTTCACATTCGACGCCAGGGTGAGAGCGGCGATCCAAGTGGCAGTTATTCTTATCGGTAAACATGTATTCGCCACTTGGAGGATTCGGAGGTTCGCGAAATTTCGGACGACTTCAAGGAGTCGTGAAGCGTTTCCCCCGCTTAGTGTGTTGTCGCTGAAATGCAGTTCCTGAATCCCGATGCAACGCCCGATTGCGCTGAAAAACGACTTCAAGGACCTGTCATCTTCGCCTGCATTGACGGCAAAAGCGCGCACGGTTTCTATCGAGTTTTGGTTGGCATTCAGAATGGGGGCCAGCTCGTTCAAGCCCGACTCCAGTCGGTTGCGTCCCACGTCTATTGTGCGAAGTTGATGGCAGCCCTCGCTATCTGTGATGCCCGACGCGATGGTGCGGAGGGCACCTTCTGATAGGCCGGTGTTATGCAGGTTGAGCGTTCGGAGTGCGACACACTTTCCAAGGATTGAACTCAAGATGTCTGCAAGTTCGGATCCCAAAGCGTTGTTCGACAGGTCCAGGCCGGTAATGGCCCCCCCAAAAGGTGCCAGTGTTCAGAGGGCAAAAGGTTTGACGAGCCACAGCGCTTCGGACGGTGCCGATGATGGATCCCAGGTCGATGGTTCTCAGGTCCGGAATGGCGTTGATGCCGACGACAAGCAAATCGGCGAGATCTGGTATGATGATCGTCTCGCGGAGAACGAGAGCGGTGACCGGTCCCTTGGATATGATGTCGGCGAGCAGGGCCACGATCGTAGCAACGGTCAAGCGACCGGCCAAGCATAGAGTTGCGTATTGGTCGTTATGGATTGGTTGGAGGTAGCTGCAGAGAACAGACCTTTCTCCGTGAAAGGCCTCTCTCTTTTAATTCCCTCGGTTTGGGACCGGGCGGAGGAACACTCGGGCTTTCTTTATTTCAATGCCGTGCAGTGCCGGGCGAACGTTACAATACATGAGCTCTTTCGTGCATGTGCCCTAAAAGAACAAGTGGTGTGCCGCCTACCAAGGCATGCGGCACACTAGGAATGTTAGAATCGGAAGGCAAGAGTCACAACGGTCAAGCAAGAGATATGGGTGATGTTGAGGAGGTATGGGTTCCCGCATGTTATCAACCCGTTCCCGGTGCCCATGAGATGTTGCTGCTTTGAAATCCTGGGCGGATATCTGGATGCCATAGCCAGACCTTGGTGTACCACACGTACGACAGCCCGAAGGACCGTCGCACAGCCAGACTTGCTGACGCCTCCACCGCATGCAATGATGTTTACAGCCCCGGGATAGTGAACCCGACCAAAGAGCCTTCTCCGTCCGGTTTGAAAAAAATGCATTGCGATAGCTTACCCGTATTTGTTCCTCCTCCTAGACGAGGCGTGGCGAGAATGTTGCTGGTAAGCCGAGTTGAACCAAAGTGGGAAGTTACTTGACCCCTCGTCGCCTTTTAAGTTCCGAGCGAGGCAATGGCGGGGGAGCAGGGGAAGAGCTGCTTACATCATCTTCATCGGACGCGACGGAATCGACAGGTTTTTGACAGGATTGAACTTACAAAGGTGGGAATGTGGACATGGTCATCGCAAGTCCCGCGACGTCTTCGACGGCAAACTCTCTACTCGATTTGCCTCCATTCACTTGCCCATTTCGCTCAATCAAGTCACGGCCTGGAAGTTGTCCCGCGTCTTGGGGCATTCCGATGTCAACGCCACTTGCGTTCATAGATTCAATCGGAAATCTACGTCGGAGGCAAGGAATCAAGGACAAATGCCCCAGTGATTCTTCCCCAACCCTCGCTGACGTCCTCACAAGAAGGCTCTCTGCATTGACTCAGGAGTATTTCCCGTCGTCTGGGCCTCCGTCGGGTGACTTCAACGCCAAAGGAGTATTCATGGGAAAGGAGGGTCGTCCTAAGAGGAAGTGAACGATATGTCGAGGGGGAGAACCCTTGAGCCTCACGATACACTCGGCAGTTGGGCTTTCCCTCGAAACAATTCACCCAAAGCTTTTTCCCTTTCCGACCACGGACACACCGCTGGAAACGCATCCATCCGATCGATGATCGACTTGGACTTAGCCAGGGGATTTCCGCCGCATCAAACCCTTTCGTTCCGTCTATAGAGCAGCGCAAGTTCGGCACCGAAGCGTTAAGAGACTCACATTAGAGGGGTGGATTTGCGTGTTGAGACAGGCTTTTAGGTTCTGGGCTCTGGCATAGGAAAGTCTTACGACTCTTCGGCATTCTTTCGGTGCTGCTATCGTAGGATAGATGCTTTCAACGGGGTTTTAGGAAGCCCCCTCGTTCTGCCCTTCATTCAAGAACCCTTGCTTTAGCTACTGACTTCTACCCGTTGCCCTGTGACGCCAGCCGGCAACTCGACGATTCTCAGGCGGTTCATTTCAGGTCTTTTATGTTAGTCTGCAAGCGCATATGAGCATCTCAAAATAAAGAGAAAACGTTTAATATGCCACGGTTTTCAAAACAAAATCGTGAAATGCCACGGTTTTGAAGTATTTTTTGCACAGGTATGCAACCCAGCTACTAGGTCCGCTTCACAAGCACAACAGCCCTGTCCTTGTGTGAAGTAGATTCTTGTCAAAAAGATGCGCAATTGCGAAAGTGATCTCGCTGGCTGGGCTGTGGAATGGTGCTACTCGTGCCAAGGTCTCGTATCATACTCGCCCGCAGTCACGCCGACGGCGCTCCGGCGGCACTCTCTGGCACTCTCTGGGAGAGAGTGCTGGACAGTCCAACGCACTTTTCTAATACGACAACAAAGCTACTGTATGCTATCCACTACGAGCCAACTGGACGTGTGTTTACCTCCGAGAGAGGAGTTTCCAATGCAGTCAAACCACTGCGAGGCCGCCCCAATGCAGTCAGCCTCAAGCGAGTGATGGCAAGGTGTCGTTTTAGCAATTCCCAAAGAAAAGTGCGTTGGACTGTCGTGTGCGTTGGACTGTCCGGCGTCGAGTAAGATACGAGACCTTTGGCACGGGTAGGAGCTGGTGTCCGGGAGCAGCTGGTGTCCGGGAAAATAGTGGCATTCTGCGATTTAGTTCAAAGCCGTGGCAGTTGGCGCATTGTTCCAAAAAACCGTAGCATTTTAAACGTTTCCTCCAAAATGAAGGATATGTAGGTCAGCAAAGTTCCCCGTAAGTAAAGAAGATGATGGCAAATGCTGTGTATGCGATCGGATAGCTCATACAACATGACGGACGGGTTTTCTCGCTGTGGCCGCCGGCTTGACCACGCAATAAACCATGCGTGCGATATACAGTAGGTGGCCAAAAGTCTGGGTACGACGCCCCACGGACACATCATTCCGAAGAAGTACGCAAATTGACGGCAGCTGGTCGTCGACATCTGAGATATCTGGCCACCTACAATCTTTCGACAGCTTGACGTGGCGCACCTTGCCTGTAAATCCTGTCGCTCCTCTTTTCCGACTTCCCGTGCCCCGCCGCGTAACGATTGGGACCCGCGTTTAGTGACCTCATTGCTGCCATCTTGCGGAGTTTCGCGGCCGCCCCCACCCACATACAGTACATAAGGCAGAAGCTCCCAATGAAAATCACAAATGGAAAACGAGTCCACAGCGGGGCCATTGAGACCTCTTGAACTGGCATCATGCTTCCGATGCAGGGTAGAAATAGGTAGCAGAGTCCCGTCAGGCCCCGTTTGTCGTAACCTTTTTTCCATAACTGACACCGGGACACACCGCACTGCTGTGGGTCAAAAAGGCATTGGACAAGGCTATCATGTATTCAACAAGATGCCTCCCCTTCACGTCCATTGACATGAACGGGGCGGCCCTTCAATATGCATGTGCCTATCTCTGTATGCCTATATTTCTTGTTACATTATTTGAAAGCATACGCATTCACAATTTCCCATTGAAGCTAACGGCCAGCCGCCGTATATACATCCTTCCTCATTCTTTACTCTGATCCATGTCCGCAACATCCGTGTCCCCCCACATGACCGCATATTCCCTATTCCTTCTTACCTTCCCGCTGCCCTCTGATTTCTTCTTACCTTCCTACCACATCTGCGCCTGGAATAGGGGCAGTCTCGCGGTGGTTCCACTTATCCGCGGCAGCGGTGGCGAGTGGGTTGCCGATGAGGGCGACAATGGGCGTGGTGGCAAAAATCAGACCCATTTGTGTTTTGGTGAGGTGGTGGACTTGGGTGAGATGCAGGGAGAGGAAGGAGAGGCTGCAGACCCTAACCCTAAGCAGGCTGTAAAGTAGTTTCGGAATGAAGAGGGAGCATGGTGCGTCCGGGATTTGGGGGGGTCGGTAGCGGGGACCCGTCGCTGGGAAGACTTCCATCTCGGTAGGTGTCTGGGTGTCGTGACAGGAGCGGGATCTGGAGCGGGATCTGGAGCGGGATGATGTTGCGAACATAAACATGGCCAGAGGGAAAGCAGGGGAAGGAAGGAAAAGGCGAACGGTTTAATCACTCATCGTAGCATATTTACGTAGAGATATAGGGTTATCTCATGATAGGGTTAACCCTAACCCCAACCCTAACCCTAACCCCAACCCTAACCCTAGAGATATAGGGTTATCTCATGATATGGTTAACCCTAACCCCAACCCCAACCCTAAGCCTAGCCCTAACCCTAACCCTCTAATTACCTGCGCTGTGATGAAGGCTTTCAGAGGTTGTGCGAGGGAGTGTGCCCAATTGTGCGCAATTGTGAGAAGCAGCTTAGTCCCGGGGTGAAAGCAGGTCTGGTTTTTTTCTCCTCGCCTGTGGAGCCGTCTGCCTGTGGAGAACATGGGACAGGAGCGGCAAGGCCAAACGCCGCAGAGGTTTGGGTGCTACTGGCGTGGGCCGATCCACACAGTGTCGAAACCATACAATGTACATCCTCATCCTCATTCTTTACTCTGATCCATGTCCACGGCGTCCGTGTCCCCCCACGTGACCGCATATTCCCTCTGATTCCTTTTTTACCTTCCTACCACATCTGTGTTGTGGAACTCGTTACTTTTTATTCCCCTTCACACACACCACTCGTTTTATAGACATTCGATTGGATGGTCTGCACACAACCACACCAGCTATTCTATCCCGAGAAGGAAAAGGGGGTACGGTACTATAAAGGGAAGCTGTGGCTGAAACAGGTTGTTTACAACACTCCCTCTCAGACTGCAGATCGAATTTCAGTTGCCCTCGCAGTCGCAGTCGCCGTCGCCATTGCTCCGCATTCTGATCTCAACTTCCGCGATCGCTTGAGTCCAGCGAGGAATCGTCGCCGGGTTCGCGATTCGCTTTTCAAGTCACCTTCACGATCGCTTGAGGTGTAGCCTGGATATGGGCACTCGCAATACGCTATCATATCGCTTTTCAAGTCATCTTCAAGATCAAGATTCCCCAGTCTGTCCGCAATCGCTTGGGGCAGCCCGGAATAGGGGCAGTCTCGCGGTAAGCCTCTAATATGTTGCTTTAGCAATACGTTGGTCTAGCGGCACTACGCTACCGGTGATGAAGCCACAACCATGATGGATCTGCTTTCTGAAGAAGACTTCCATTACTTCACGCCGCCCACACACCTCCATCTCTGCTGAGATCCAATGATTATGGGTGAAAACATGCTTGCAATGCATCAATCTCCCTGTAAGCGCATATTGATTCCCACATTTACATAGCTTCGCTTTTTGCGAATCACTGTGGTTGGACTGCGTATGTAGGGAGGGTTAGTATATAGCGCAGTGTAGCGCTTGCCAACTTGACATACTGTACTTTGCTGCCATAGCCGTCACTCGCCGTCACTCGCCCAGCTAGCTGCCCTGGAAGCCAGCCTGAAAGCTACCCCACATCCTTTACACGCATGTAAAAAACGTGGGGATCCCCACTCTACTCCTTCAACCCCCTTCTTTCCCGGCAATCCATCACAGCAATCACCTGCATACACCTCATCTCTAGCAGGCATGCAAAAGGCACAGCACACCCAACATGTCATCACACCAGGCGCTCCAGGGGCACCTGTGGTGTGGCATCTTCACCGGAGTAACCACACCACAGCGGGAGAGGAGGAAGGTTGCTCCAGTTACCCCGCGGTTGCCCATACGTCTGCCACCCGCCGTACAGACGCCATTGCAGCCCCCGCGCCCTCGATTCGAGTTCCCACCATCTGTCCAGCGCCACTTGCCCCAAGCAATCGCAGACATGGTTAGCGAGAGTTCTGGCGATGAAGACGGGCAACAGCAACAGCAGCGAGGGCTCTCACCCGCGGACAGGGGTCTGCAGCGTCCGTTGAACGTCCCCGCACCCATCCCTTTCCCTTTTCCCAGCACACCGGGCGGATCCCTGGTGCTTGAACCCCCGCCTCCCCCCCCGCCTCCACCCCCACCTCCACCCCCTGCTCAACGACCCCGCCTGCAGACGCGTGCCAGCACAAAGGTTTCCCTTTACCGAATCCAAAATCACAATCAAGTGCAAAGGGAGTGCCTAACAACCTTCATCGCCGATGTTCACGTCCTTGCGCGCCACACCACCTTCTTTCTAAAGTACTACCTTGGTGAGTTTTTTGGGTACACTATACTGGATATTTCCCATAAAACAATGTCCTGACTGCTAGACCTGCCCAACCCACCACAGCTGATCATCCTCTACACGATTTCCCGGACATCACCGACAAGCACATCAGCGTGATATTTGAGCTACTAAACAATCCGGGCTACAACGGCAATCCGGTCATCGCGCAAGAGTTGCGGCCACGGGTTCAAGAGTACTGTAATGTTCACGGATTCGCCCCCATCCGCATGCGAAATAGCCAACAGACGGCAGCTTACACAGCTACAAGCATCTTCACCAACCTCAAAGTCAACGTACAGGAGCATTTTATGAAAATATTTCTGCGCTATGTCAATGAACGGCCTAGTTTGAAGCAAGTTGTACTGCATCTCCGGAGAGCGCAGCGGCGACACTATTATCGTCGTGTCCGCCAATTCACAAAGTACGCGACATTTGAAGAGTATCCAACTGCAGAGGAGTTTGCCGGCCTCACACGACTTGAGCGGACTCTCCTCGACGAGATGGGCTCTGTTTCCTCCCCAGGATGAACCGCTTGCATACAGCCTTGCGGTGGACGCAATGCCATTTTTAGGTGAGTTGCATTGTTATGATCTCGACAACGGGGCGGAAGCGAAGTAGAGAAGACAGGGCAAGTGTGATAGGCGACAAGAGATTGTATTGGCGAAACAAGAAACAAGGACTAGAACAGGAGATGAGAAGAACTGGTGTTGATCTGCTGGGGAGGAAGGGAATGGACGAAGAGAGGCCGGCTATTTATAGATAGGCAACCCAGCAGATCAGAGAACAACAACAACAAGAGGGGACTGGGGGGTGCCAGCTATGCTCCTAGAGCGTGCGTGGCGAGCGTAGAGAGCATTGCTACAGCTGCTGGCTATGGGGAAGCAGTGGGGGGTGTGGAGAAGCCGAGGGGGGATTGGCGAAATGAGAGGAGAGAGGAGGAGTGGCGATATTGCAAGAGGATTGGCGAAATGAGAGGAGAGAGGGGGAGTGGCATTGACATTGACATTGACACTGACATTGACACTGACATTGACATTGACATTGGCGTTTGACATTTGGCGGTTGACATTGGCGGCTGTCAGTAGGTAAGCTTATCGGTATGGGCGCGTCGTCCATAACATCACCCCTCTCTTTAGCGGCGGCGGCGGCGGCGTCGAGTTTGGTGTGGCCGCAGAGGAGGTGCTACGGGGACAGAGGAAGGCTTGTTGGGGTACGCGCTGTGGAAGTCCTGGAGGAGTGCGTCGGTATGGGTGAGGTGTTCCACGGGCTCCCAGGTGTTCTCGGAGTCAGGCCAGCCCTGCCATTTGACCAAGTACTGAAGGCGACGACAATGGATGCGAGAGTCAAGGATGGCTTCGACAACCCACTCTTCTTGACCCTCAACGGTCTCTGGGGGCGCGGGTTCGGGTTCGTGTCGTTCGGGGATGGTGAAGCGGGGTTCGAGGAGCGAGACATGGAAGACATCGTGGATTTTGTACGTAGGCGGGAGCTTGAGCCGGTAGGCGACGGGATTGATTTTTTCAACGATGGGGAATGGCCCAATCTTGCGATGGTCGAGTTTCTGAGAGGGCCGGGTTGTCTGGAGGTTTTTGCGGAGGAGCCAGACGTGGTCGCCAGGCTTGAAGTCCGGTCCAGGAATTTGTCTAGCGTCGGCGTAGCGCTTCATTTGATCTTGGGCTTCCTTGAGCTCGAGGGCGAGCTGTTCATGGACTTCCCTGATTTGCTTAGCGCGGGCTTCAGCGGCAGGGTTGACGGATTCGGAGGTAGCAGAGGCCGCGAAACTGAAGCGGGGGTGGAGACCCTTGTTGGCGTAGAAGGGGGTGGTCTGGGAGGCGGACTGGTGGGTGTTGTTGTAGGCGAACTCGGCGGACGACAGAAGCTGTTTCCAGTTGTCCTGTCGGTGGTTGCAAAAGCATCGGAGATACTGCTCAAGGATCTGGTTGGTGCGTTCCGTCTGGCCATCGCTCTGGGGGTGGAAGGCCGAGGAGAGGTTGGCTTTTGCCCCAAGGAGTTTGAGAAGTCGACGCCAGAACCGGGACTTAAACTGGGGTCCTCGGTCAGAGATGACGTCGTCGGGGAGGCCGTGGAGACGGATGATGTTGTGGAAGACTAGGTCGGCGGTGGATTCGGCGGATTCTGAGCCGCTGCAGGCGATGAAGTGGGCCATCTTGGTGAGGCGACAGTTGACGTTCAGGATGGAGTCGTACCCGTCCACGGGAGGCAGACCAGTGATAAAGTCCAGGGACCAAAATCCCCAAGGGCGGGTAGGGATACTGTTGGGCTGGAGTAGACCATATGGTTTGTGTCGACTGGATTTCGCTTGGCTACAGGTATCGCAGGACTTGACGTAGGCCTTGACGAAGCGCCACCAGCTGGGCCACCAGTAGTTGCGGGAGGCGAGTTCGAGCGTCTTGGACATTCCAAAGTGGCCGGCTAGGGGTGTATCGTGCATGTCGTGGCAGACTTCAGCTCGGAGCTTGTTGGTGGCGACATAGACCAGGTTATCGTGCAGCAGGATCCCATCTTCATCTGAGAACCGCTTGATACGATCTTGGGTTTCCTCGGTTCGTTGGGCAAGGGGTATCTTGAGCTTTTCGCGAATGGTCTTAGCGAGGGGATCAGAGGCCTGGGCGGCCTTAATCTTGTCAAGCAGCGTGGTATCCATGGGTGTGAGGTAGGCCGCGGAGAGTCGAAGGCGTTTGGGAGTCAAAATTGTGGTTGCCTGGGAGCGGAACGCTTCTTACCCCTTTTTGAGCTCATGCTCGGAGCGTCGGGAGAGGGCATCGGCTTGGTGCTGCTGGGAACCGGGGCGATAGGTAATGACAAAGTCAAAATCCGAGAAGAATATCGACCAGCGGGCTTGGCGGCGGTTCAGGGTGCGGGTGGTCATGAAGTACTGAAGGTTTTTATGGTTGGAGTAAACGGTGATCTTGTGACGGGCGCCAATGAGATGGTGTCGCCACTGGGCAAAGGAGTCTTGGATGGCCAGAAGTTCCTTGTCGTAGATCTCGTAGTTGATCTCTTCGGCCGTGAATTTGCGAGAGTGGAAGGCCACGGGGTGGAGCTGATTGTCCTGGTCAGGTTGGAGGAGAACTGCGCCAAGAGCGAAGTCGGAGGCGTCAGTTTCGACGACGAAGGGCTTCTCTGGGTCAGGGTGAGCAAGGATGGGGGCTGTTATGAATGGGCGGAGCCGATGGAAATAGAGGCGACTTGTGGTGCAGGTTGTTGACAGGTAATGGTATTCAGACCGAAACAAGAACTAGAACAAGACTAGGAAGAACTGGTGTTGATCTGCTGGGGGATCAGGAAGTGGGGAGCTCAGGGGAGGCGGCTATTTATGTTTTTCTGGGAAGGCTGGGGAAGCGTGGGGAAGCAGAAGGGTACGGAATGAGAGGGAAGCCAAGAGAAGCGCCAAGGGTGGGGAAGCATAGAAACAGAAGACTGGGGATGGGGTGGCTACGCTGAGGCTGTGGGTGGGTACGTGGGGAAGTATGGAAACAGAAGACTGGGGATGGGGTGGCTACGCTGAGGCTGTGGGCGGGTACGTGGGGAAGTATGGAGAAGGGTTTGTAAGCGCCGAGTGTTGGGAGGTGTGGCTACGTGCGGCTGCGTGGAGAAATGAAGGCAGTGGCAGGTGTGGGGTAGCGCGGCTGCGTGGAGAAATGAAGGCAGTGGCAGGTGTGGGGTAGCGCGGCTGCGTGGAGAAATGAAGGCAGTGGCAGGTGTGGGGTAGCGCGGCTGCGTGCGGCTGCGAGGTTTGGCAGATGTCAGGTTTTGACAGGGAATTGACATTGACTGACTGTTGGGATGCTGTCATGAGGTAAGCGCATGGTATGGACGCGTCGTCCATAACATCACCCCCTCCTTTAGCCACGGCGTCCGGATGTTGTTTTGATGTTGGCAGGCTTTGGTCGGGGTTTGTCGGGGTACTTTTGGTGGAACTGGGCAACAAGCTCTTGACATCGGGCAAGGTGTTCCACTGGCTCCCATGTGTTCTCCGAGCTCGGCCAACCCTGCCACTTGATGAGGTACTGAAGGTGCGTGCGTCGAATACGGGAGTCAAGAATGTCTTCCACAATCCATTCCTCCTGTCCTTCGACTTCTTCTGGTGGGGTGGGTTCTGGCTCAGTTCGCTCCGGAATGGTGAAACATGGTTCAAGAAGGGAGACATGGAAGACGTTGTGAATTTTGTAGGATGGGGGAAGCTTGAGGCGATATGTGACCGAGTTGATCTTCTCCGTGATTGTGAAGGGGCCAATCTTACGGTGATCAAGTTTCTGGGAAGGTCGGAGAGTCTTGAGATTCCGCTTGTAAGAGCCAGACACTGTCCCCGGGTTTCATGTCTGGGCCAGGTGCCCTCTTAGCATCGGCAAAGCGCTTCATGCGTCCTTGGGCCTCCTTGAGCTCAGTGGCAAGCTGTTCATGGATTTCCTTGAGATGGTTGGCACGAGCTTCGGCTGCAGGATTAAGGGATTCGGTTGTGGTGGCGGAAGCCAGACTGAATCGAGGATGGAACCCATAGTTGGTGTAGAAGGGGGTTGTCTGGGTGGCGGAGTGGATGGTGTTATTGTAAGAGAACTCAGCAGAAGACAAGAGTTCCTTCCAGTTATCTTGTTGATAGTTGCAAAAGCAGCGAAGGTATTGCTCAAGAATCTGATTGGTCCGCTCGGTTTGTCCATCGCTCTGGGGATGGAACGCCGATGAGAGGTTGACCTTGGTTCCCAGGAGAGCGAAGAGACGTTTCCAGAAGTGGGAGTTGAACTGTGGGCCACGGTCAGATACAATATCATCGGGGAGTCCATGGAGCCGGATGACATGGTGCCAGATCAGATCTGCAGTTGACTCAGCGGTGGCAGTATTCCTGCACGGTACAAAGTGCGCCATCTTGGTGAACCGGCAGATGACAACGAGCACAGAATCAACCCCATCACTGGCGGGTAGATCCGTGATGAAGTCCATGGAAATTGACCCCCAGGGGCGGTCAGGGACCTGCAGGGGTTGGAGGAGACCGTAGGGCTTGTGTCTGCTGGTCTTGGCTTGAGCACATACGTTGCAGGACCTGATGTAGGACTTGACAAAACGCCACTGGCTAGGCCACCAGTAGTTGCGTGAGATGAGCTCCAGGGTCTTTGACATGCCGTAGTGTCCTGCCAAACGCGTGTCATGCATGTCCCGGCAGATCTCAGCACGGAGCTTGTTGGTGGGGACGTAGACAAGGTTGTCGTACAGCAGAACCCCATTTTCCTCGGAGAATCGCTTTATCCGTTCTTGGTCTTCTTGAGATTGCTGGGCAATGGGGGCCCTAAGCTGTCGCCGGATGGTTTGCGCAAACACATCGGATGCCAGGGCAGCTTTGATTTGGTCAAGGAGCGAGGAGTCCAGTGGGGTCAGATAAGTGGCAGCCAGGCGGAGATGGTCAGGGGTGAGGATCGTGGTTTCCTGGGAGCGGAATGCTTCTTCCCCCTCCCTTAGCTCGTATTCAGAGCGACGAGAGAGGGCGTCAGCTTGGTGTTGCTGGGTACCAGGGCGGTATGTGATGACAAAGTCGAAATCAGCAAAGAAGATTGACCAGCGGGATTGGCGGCGGTTGAGGGTACGGGTAGTCATGAAGTACTGGAGGTTCTTGTGGTCACAGTAAACGATGACCTTGTGGCGGGCACCAATGAGGTGGTGTCGCCATTGAGCAAATGAGTCTTGGATAGCCAGGAGTTCCTTGTCGTAGATCTCATAGTTGATTTCCTCAGGAGTAAATTTGCGGGAGTGAAAGGCCACGGGGTGGAGTTGATCTGTGTCATCGGGTTGAAGGAGGACGGCGCCAAGGGCAAAGTCGGAGGCATCGGATTCGACAATGAAGGGCTTGTCAGGGTCGGGGTGAGTCAGGATAGGTGCGGAGGTGAAGGCTTTCTTGAGGGTTTCAAAAGCTAGGTGTGCAGCGTGGGTCCATTTGAATGGCAAGTCTTTGCGAGTGAGCGTGGTCAGGGGTGCAACGATCGCAGAGTACCCTTTGATGAATCGCCGGTAGAAGTTGGCAAAACCAAGGAAGCGCTGGATGCCTTTGACATTCGTCGGGGGTTCCCATTCGGTAATGGCAGCCGTCTTCTTTGGGTCCATGGAAATGCCTTGCTGGGAGATGATAAACCCCAGGAACTCAACAGAGTCACGGTTGAATTCGCATTTTTCCGGTTTCGCATACAGCCCGTGCTGGCGGAGTCGTGAGAGCACCTCTCGGACGTGGTTGGGGTGGTCTTCTGGGTTTTTTGAGAAGATCAGAATGTCGTCAAGGTAGACCACAACAAAAACGTCGAGAATGTCACGGAATATGTCGTTCATGAGGTGTTGGAATACTCCAGGGGCATTGGTGAGCCCAAACGGCATGACATTATACTCGAATAGGCCGTAGCGACATCGGAACGCTGTCTTCCATTCATCCCCTGGCCGGATCCGAAGAAGGTTGTAGGCTCCCCGGAGGTCAATCTTGGTGAGCCGGCGTGCCCCTCGAAGACGATCCATGATGCTGTTAATCAAGGGCAAGGGATAGCGATTCTTGATGGTGATATTGTTGAGTCCACGATAGTCGACGCACAGACGGAGGGAACCGTCCTTTTTCTTGACAAAGAGGACTGGGGCACCGGCGGGAGACTTGGAGTGCTTGATGAACCCCTTAGCTAGGTTCTCTTCAAGGTAGTCACAGAGTGCCTGCATTTCAGGCTCGCTGAGACTATAGATCGGGCCGAACGGTGGCTGTTTGCCCTCTTCTAAGTCGATGGGACAGTCGTAGGGTCGGTGCTCTGGGAGGGTATCCGCGTTCTTCTTGGCGAAGACGTCCGCAAAATCTTGGTATTCTTCAGGAATGATGGCCTTCGGATCTTTTGGAGGAGTGGTCGCCAGGGCTTGGGAATCTGACTTGGTCGGATTGGCGTAGGCAATGAATGCCTGGTCATGCCTTGCCGCCACACGGAAAGCTGGGGCGCTGATAAACGATACGTGGATCGGTGTGGGTGCTGGGTCCAGTGTGTTGGGTGTCTGGGCTAGGGAGACTGAAATCTCGTCTTGATGGATACGGATCAGAGGTTCAGGGGTTCTTGAGGGCTTCGGGCTAGGTTCTGTTGGCAGGGCATCCCAGGAGGCGTATTGTCCAAAACCGCAATGGCAGCGGACGCAAAGAGTGCGAGTCTTCCAAGTGTAGCTCCACATCATGGAGCTCAAACCAGGGAAGCCCCAGGATGATTGGCGCATGCGGGGAACATGTCACATGGAATACCACCTCCTCAAAATGGTCGTTGACCCACATGCCCAAAGGTTGGGTGTGATGGGTAATGGAGCCCTGCATGGCTGGGACGTCCGTCAACCAGTTCAAGCGCAATGGGGTCCTCCTTCTTGACCAGTGGGATGCGGTGCTTGCGGGCATAACTTTCGTCGATGAAGCACGACATCGCACCGGTGTCGAGTAGTGCTGAAAGCTGAACTGGAGCTCGCTGGGCCGATATCTGCAGGGTAACAGGGTACTCGAATGGTGAGGATGGGCCCAAAGTCCGCATGGGTGAGGGTATCTCAGATAGGAGATTGACATTGTTGGTGGTCAGGAGAAGGGTGTTGCTGGAGATGCCAGGATCGGAGCAAGGTTTTGTGGCTTCTCCCTTGGCAGTACTTGCGTGGTGAGAAGGCCCAGGACAGGTGTTGCCCAGCTGCTCGGCCTTTACTGCAGCTGGACTTGGGCAAAATCCTGGATGGGTGCAGGTTCCTTAACCGCGACATTCGCCGTGCGTATCTTGTTCGGGCAGAGTTTGGCTATGTGGCCGGGTTTACCACAGTAGAGGCAAAGTTTGTTTGTGATGCGGTGTTGGCGCTCTAGCGGTGTGAGGGGTCCTCGCGGACGAGCAGCGTCAATGATCATAGGGTCGTCTGGGCGGTTGTCGGGGCTCATGAGGGTGGGGCTAGTGGTAACTGGCACATATGGCTGTCGGTTCCTGCTTCGCTCTAGACGGCGCTCAAACAATCGGTTGTCACATTGGATGGCCTGTTCCATCACGGTGTCGATTGAGGCGGTAGGGGGCATCGTGAGCATTAAGTCCTTGACGTCTTCTTTGAGGCCGCGACGGAAGGTGGCAATCAATGCCTGGTCATTCCACGACACATCGCATTGCAGCTGTCGGAATTCAGCTACATACTCTGTTGCTGCACGGGTTTGTCGAAGGTTCTGGAGCTTGTTTTCGGACGTGCGGATCCTGTCGCTGTCTCCAAAGACTGCTTGCATTTGCTGGATGAAATCATCCAGGTTCGTAAGGGAATGATGGTCTTGTTCGACAAGGGGCGCCAGCCAGGCCTGGGCGGTGCCAGTGAGGTAGGTGCCAATAGTTCGTATCTTGGTCTGATCGTTGGGGTAGCGCCTGGGTTGGAGGGCGAACATGAGCCGGATCTGGTTGAGGAACCCACGGAACTTGCTTCGGGTGCCATCAAATTTGTCTGGGAGACTGATTTTGGGTTCGGGGCGTGGGTGGCAGGGGCAGTGGTCTGGGTTTGCGCTAGTTCGGCTTGTAGGGTGGTATTCTGTGCTCGAAGTTCGTCAATCGCATTGCACATGGCTTGCCAGGCTTCGGCCGTGAGGGGAAGGGCGTCGGACATGGTGATTTGGCGTGGAGGTACAGCGGCTGGGAGTTGTTGAGCAGATCAAACTGTTATGAATGGGCGGAGCCGATGGAAATAGAGGCGACTTGTGGTGCAGGTTGTTGACAGGTAATGGTATTCAGACCGAAACAAGAACTAGAACAAGACTAGGAAGAACTGGTGTTGATCTGCTGGGGGATCAGGAAGTGGGGAGCTCAGGGGAGGCGGCTATTTATGTTTTTCTGGGAAGGCTGGGGAAGCGTGGGGAAGCAGAAGGGTACGGAATGAGAGGGAAGCCAAGAGAAGCGCCAAGGGTGGGGAAGCATAGAAACAGAAGACTGGGGATGGGGTGGCTACGCTGAGGCTGTGGGCGGGTATGTGGGGAAGTATGGAAACAGAAGACTGGGGATGGGGTGGCTACGCTGAGGCTGTGGGCGGGTACGTGGGGAAGTATGGAGTATGGAGAAGGGTTTGTAAGCGCCGAGTGTTGGGAGGTGTGGCTACGTGCGGCTGCGTGGAGAAATGAAGGCAGTGGCAGGTGTGGGGTAGCGCGGCTGCGTGCGGCTGTGAGGTTTGGCAGATGTCAGGTTTTGACAGGGAATTGACATTGACTGACTGCTGGGATGCTGTCATGAGGTAAGCGCATGGTATGGACGCGTCGTCCATAACAGGGGCGGTGGTGAATGCTTTCTTCAGGTTCTCGAAGGCGGTGTTTGCGGCGGGTGTCCAGGCGTACGGGATGTCTTTCCAGGTCAGGGCTGTGAGCGGGGTAGCGATCTTGGAATAACCTTGGATGAATCGGCGATAGAAGTTGGCAAAGCCGAGGAACCGCTGGACGCCTTTGACATTCTTGGGAGGTTCCAATCCGTAATGGCAGCGATCTTCTTGGGGTCCATCTGGATGCCTTTCTTGGAGATGATGAAGCCTAGGAACTCAACGGATTCACGGTTGAATTCGCACTTCTCTGGTTTGGCGTACAACCCATGCTGTCGGAGGTGGGACATGACTTCGCGGACATGTTTGGGGTGATCTTCCTGGTTCTTGGAGAATATCAGGATATTGTCGAGGTAGGCGACAACAACCACATCGAGAATGTTGCAGAAGATGTCGTTCATCAGGTACTGGAAGACGCCAGGAGCATTGCTGAGTCCAAAGGGCTTGACATTGTATTCGAATAGGCCGTAACGGCAGCGGAAGGCGGTCTTCCATTCATCGCCCGGGCGCATGCGTAAGAGGTTATATGCGCCGCGGAGGTCGATCTTGGTGAGACGGCGGGCGCCGCGCAAACGATCCATGATACCGTTGATCAGGGGCAGGGGGTAGCGATTCTTCACCGTGATGCTGTTCAGGCCTCGATAATCCACGCAGAGGCGGAGAGAACCGTCCTTTTTCTTCACGAATAAGACTGGCGCACCGGCAGGGGACTTTGAGGGTTTGATGAATCCTTTGGCGAGGTTTTCTGCAAGGTATTCGCAGAGTGCCTTCATTTCTGGTTCGCTGAGGCTGTAGATCGGGCCGAAAGGTGGCTGCTTGCCTTCTTCCAGATCGATTGGACAGTCGTAGGGCCGGTGCTCGGGGAGTGTGTCAGCATTTCTCTTTTCGAAAACGTCGGCGAAGTCTTGATACTCGGGGGGCAGGAAGTCTTTGATGTCTTTCTCGGGTGTCGGGGGGTTACTGGGGCTAGGCGAGGCCGAGAGATCGGGTTTCGCAGGGTTGGCGTAGGCGACAAAGACCTGGTCATGCCTTGCTGCGACCCGGAAGGCTGGGGCGGAGATGAACGAGACTCGGAGCGGCGTGGGAGCCGGTTCTGGGGTGCCGGAGCAAGATACCTTGGGTACTGGAATCGACCATGTTTCTTCGACGGGGACTTCATCCCGGGGGATGCGGATCAAGGGCTCGGGGGTTCTGGCGGGTGCTGGGCTCGGTGGTGCTGGAGAGTTGTCCCAATTCGCGAATTCATGGTACTGGCAGTCGCAACGGAAACCGACTGAAAGGTTCTTGAAGTCAAGGTTAATGTCGTGGAGGCGGAGCCAGGGGAGACCAAGGAGGATTGGAGCATGGGGTGATTTGGTGACATGGAAGACGAGTTCTCCGAAGTGGTCGTCGACCCACATGCCTACTGGTTGGGTGTGATGGGTGATTGGCCCAGCCGAGCTGGGTTGACCGTCGACGAGTTCGATCGTCAGTGGACGCTGATGCGGGACTAGGGCGATGCGGTGTTTGCGGGCAAAGTCTCTGTGGATGAAGCAGGACAGGGCACCGTTGTCGATCATGGCTGAGGTAGGTATCGGGGCGCGGCTGGATGATACCATGACGGTAACGGGGTAGTTGAAGGGTTCGACGGGACCCAGCGCAAGCATGGCGCGGGGGTTAATTTCGGAGTTTTCGACATGGGCAGCGGCTAGGAGGGTTGTGTCGGCTATAGCGGAGTCAGGAACCAGGGGGCTGGCCTCTCCCGTTGCAGGAGCTGCGAGGTTGGGAGCCCCGGGGCGGTGTGTGTTGTCCAGTCGCTGGGGCTTTACTGCGGCTGGACTTTGGGAAAACCCTGTTCGGTGGAGGGTTCTTTGATGTCGACGGCACGGGTGGTGGTCTTGTTCTTGACGGGGCAGACTTTTGCAATGTGCCCCGCGCCACCGCAGTAAAGGCAGAGGTTGTTGGAAATGCGGCGTTGGCGTTTCTGAGGGCTCAGAGGGCCGCGGGGACGAGCGGCGTCAATCTGCATAGGCTTGCTGTGGTCGACAGTGGTGGTAGTAGTAAACGAGGTGTGGGGAACCGGAAAGGTCTGGCGGCTTCTGTTTCGCTCCAGGCGGCGCTCAAACAGCCGGTTATCGCACTGGATAGCCTGCTCCATCACCACATCAATGGTGGCCGCAGGGGGCATCGTGAGCATCAGGTCTTTGACGTCTTCTTTGAGGCCACGGCGGAAGGTAGCGATCAGGGCCTGGTCGTTCCAGGAGACATCGCATTGTAGCTGGCGGAACTCAGCGACGTACTCGGTTGCTGCACGGGTGTGGCGAAGGTTCTGGAGCTTGTTTTCAGAGGTGCGGACCCTGCGCTGTCTCCGAAGACCGATTGCATCTGACTGATAAAACTATTGAAGTCCTGAAGGCTGTGATCTTGGCGTTCGACTAGGGGCGCCATCCAGGCTTGCGCAGTGCCGGTGAGGTAGGTGCCAATAGTTTGGATCTTGATGATGTCATTGGGGTAGCGGTCGGGCTGGAGAGCAAATATCAACCAGATGTTGTTCAACCACCCACGGAATTTGCTGCGGGTACCATCAAACTTCTCGGGCGAGCTGATTCTTGGCTCCAGAGCAGGGTTGGCGACTTGGGGACGGGTGTACGTATCGGCTTGAACCTTGGCGGCGATGCTCTGGGCAGCTTGTGCGTCGGCTTGGGCTTGCGCTAGGTTGGCCTGCAAGTTGGCGTTTTGGCTTTGCAAGGCGGCGATGGCTTGGCACATATCGTTCCATTGCTTGGCGGTGAAAGGTACGGATTCGGATTGGGACATGGCGAAAAAGGTTTGTCGGATGAAGGGCTGGACAGGTTCTGAACTTCGCAGTGTTGGAGCAGATCAAACTGTTATGATCTCAACGACGGGGCGGAAGCGAAGTAGAGAAGACAGGGCGAGTGTGATAGGCGACAAGAGATTGTATTGGCGAAACAAGAAACAAGGACTAGCACAGGAGATGAGAAGAACTGGTGTTGATCTGCTGGGGAGGAAGGGAATGGACGAAGAGAGGCCGGCTATTTATAGATAGGCAACCCAGCAGATCAGAGAACAACAACAACAAGAGGGGACTGGGGGGCGCCAGCTATGCTCCTAGAGCGTGCGTGGCGAGCGTAGAGAGCATTGCTACAGCTGCTGGCTATGGGGAAGCAGTGTGGGGTGTGGAGAAGCCGAGGGGGGATTGGCGAAATGAGAGGAGAGAGGAGGAGTGGCGATATTGCAAGAGGATTGGCGAAATGAGAGAAGAGAGGGGGAGTGGCATTGACATTGACATTGACACTGACATTGACACTGATTTATCCCACCCCCCCCCCCCGCCCTCTCCAGCTCGTGCGTGGCTGCGCAGCAAGCCAGAACCCGGCCGACGTGATTCGCGATGCGCTGTTGCCATCGCCGACGACGTGTTCGCCGCGCCCCGAACATACACGCTCAAGCCCACATTGCGCGGCACTGCGCATACAGAATCATCAGAATCAACGCGGGTGTTTGCCCGGGTCCTCGCTATGCGACCGGTGCAGCAGCATGCTCGGCATGTTGACCGACAAGAAGCGAAACCACCCCCCCCCCCCCCCCCTCCTGCGGCTTCCTCTTTTGTCTAATCATGGTCCACACCTGCCTCACCAGGTGCTTATTGTGAGCTCTCACGCCTCTATGAGCGCCGTGGAATGCGGCTATTTTCCGCTATCCCGCTGCGCAAATCTCGAATCCAGTCATCAGTTCGGATCGACACGCCGATCCTAGGCACTCATATCCTGGATGTTGGCCGATGTCGCATGGGGAAACTCACTGATGAACGCAAGCGGGAGCTGTGGGGGCAGTTTATCAACATGAATGTAAGTCTCTATCCTTATGTGCTTATTTCAATCAGATTACGTCGCTGAATGACGGATTATAGGACAAGGTCTTCAAACATCGAAGGAAGCTTGGTCTTAAATTTGATGGATCAATCAGCACAAACGGGTATTCCGCTACCACTTCAAGAAGCCAGGGCTCAAGTATGGGCATCAGGCTTGGAAGCGCAGCAAGGCCCAAATGCGGGAAGAAGTCAAGCAGCTGTATTTTGAGCACCACATCGCCGAACTACGGGAGGCTCCAAACATCGTCAGCATTGATCCGGGCAAGTGTGACCTCTTGTTCTGTGAAGACATCAAGAAGGAGCGGCCATTTTGGTACGTTTCAATTGATCACTACTGCCCTGCTGGCCCCGCTACCCCCCCCCCCCCCCCCCCGTCTCCGCCCGCCAGCCCCCCGTCTCCGCCCGCCAGCCCCCCGTCTCCACCCGCCAGCCCCCCGTCTCCGCCCGCCAGCCCCCCGTCTCCGCCATCCCCGTTGCGGCGACATTCCGTTGCAGCGTCCTCACAATGCACCACCCCATATCAGATACACATCCAATCAACGGGCGGTCGAGACAAAGTCTCGGTACTTTCAAAGAGACATGAGAGAGCGAAAGATCAATGCCGCCATCCCTGAGATGGAATCACATATTCCATCGCACAAGAGCATGAACATCGAGGCGTTCTCAGCGTTCATCGTGGATTACGAACATGCGGGTATGATGTTCCACTTCAACTTTGATTTTCAACTTTGGTAATACATGGGCTGACATCCATATCCCAGATCCCGCCCTGGATGAGTTTTACCAGGATGAGATTCACGTCGCTCGCAGATTCAAGGCGTTCTCACTGCGGCAAAAGTCTGAGAGCAAGCTCATTAAGAACATGCGACGCCGGTATGGAAAGCATTTTTCGGTCATCTTGGGTGATTGGAGCGATGCTGGGAAAACGATGCGCTTTCAGGAGTCATCGAAAACCAAGGGGTGAGTGACCATCATTGTTTTTTATGTACTATAATATGCTAACTCATCATGGAATTTAGATTCCGCACACTCTTTGCGAGAAACGGCATTCCATGCTACTTGCTGGATGAGTATCGAACGTCGTCCGTGTGCCCCGACTGCCATGGGCATGTGAAGAAAAACATCTGACGGCGGCTGTCATCTCGGCCGTGGCAGGCTAGAAAGGGAAGAATGGAATTCGTCCATGGATTGGTGGGTTGCCCCAACCCCGAATGTATCAACCAAGACTGGACGCCATTTGAGATTCCTGGAAGGCGACGACCACTACGACTACGGATGAAAGTGCACAATCGGGACGTCCTAAGTACCAAGAATTTCCTCTCGATTGTGCGTTCGGTGGTGCTTGGCAATGCCGCAGACCAGACGCATTCTCCCGGTAGTCTAGAGTTTTCGCCCCATCCCATTTTCCGTGGTGGTTATCTGCCATCCACATCGTTGTACCTCTGCCGGAGGCATCGCCGATGATGGCAACTTGTAAGGCAGAAGCTGAGGGGAGAATCGTAGTCGCGTATCACCCCCAATCTTTCCACCCCTCACGCTCACAGATCACTTTCACAGATCAGTACACAACACAATACACCCCCCAACGAGTCAACAGTCGTCAAACGATATGGCGTCCGAATACACCCTCAAGGACCGCAATACGGTCGTTCTCGGCGCCAGCAGCGGGATCGGTAGGTGTTACTGAATTCCCGGCCGCCGAGACGTTGTTCATGGATTAACGGGACCCCTTTTCTTTCGCGTGACTAGGAAAAGCTATTGCTGAGGCTCTCGCTGCTGAAGGGTAAGCCCTCAGATCTTATAACCTTCACATCCACCGTTGACCATCAGCTCATGAAATCCTTTCAACCCTTCGTTTCCGGCAACAGGGCCAACCTCGTACTCCTCTCCCGCAAAACTGAGTCTCTTTCACCTCTCATCACATCGCTCACAAGGACCCACGCATCCATCAAAGTACATCCTGTGCAATGCGACCTCACTTCCGACGAGAGCATGGACCGCGCCGCCAGCGACATTGGCAAACTTTTCAACAACACTGTGCATGTGCTCGTGAACAACGCTGGAGTAGGAGGCAAAAGCGTCAACGCGATCGACGCCAAATGGGAGGACTGGGAGCTGGTTCTCCGCACGGACCTGCGCGGCGTTATGCGTTTTACAACGCTTATTCTGCCGTATGTCAAGGATATTGGCAGAGGCTCCATCATCAATATCGCTTCGGTGGCGGGACGGAACCCTATTGCGAGGAATGTTGATTACTCCGCAGCCAAACATGGTCTCGTGGGTTTCTCACTATCGTTGTTTGAAGACATTCGTGAATTGGGAATCAAGGTTACCGCCATAAATCCGGGGTATGTGGGAGTTCAGGGGCGATGCCTTTTCGACGTCGTGCTGCGTAAACACGAACGCTCAATCCATCTTCTCTCCGCCATCAGCTACGTGAATACTCCATTGGTTGACAAAGTAAAAGGCGACAAATCCAAGATGATCCAGCCTGAGGATATTGCCAAGACAGTGGTGTTTGTCGCAAAGGTAAGCGTTGTAAGAGTTCCCAATTCATAACTCACATGACCCCGCTCACGCCAGCGGATTGCACTCTCTGCACATACAGTTCCCTGACACTGGATGTCCTACGGAGATTACTATTAGACCCCAGAGGAATATCAAGTGAAGTTGGAGGATGTTAGGTACGGTCTTGGTTACCGTAGTCGTGTTCGGCATATGGATCCGTCTCACCCTGTTTTCCTCTCTTTGTAGGATTATGGGTTCCGTAAAAGCTTAGGCACGGACCTCCCGGTGCATACCGACACCATGTATAGATCACAATCAGGCGTCAGAACATTACGGAGCTCCCGGTGTACATATCCTGAAGGCAACGCTAAAAAAAAAAACTTCATATTGGAGCTGAAAGGGTTCATACCTCTAGCATTTACACTTCCTACGGCGGCCTATTGAGATCATCCGCTTACATCCCAGCTTCATCCGCACTACGTCATTCAAGTTCAAACGGCTACTGTTGAGCTTCACACCTTCGCATCCTTTTTCACACGCATGCAGCTTGTTGGCACGATAAATGGACCGGATAATGGAGTAGATTCACTTCCTTAGGACGATCTCATTTGCGGCGTATGAACTTGGATGGGAACCCGTATGAACTTGATTAGGTAGTTGCGTATGAAGTTATAAATCAGCATGTGAATATGAAAAAGATGTGCGTATCAAAATATACTGCTCTATGTGAACTGAAAATGCGTTCAGGTGATATGTATGTAGTAGTTTGCTTCTCTGCATCTGAAGCTATGCCTGAGTGATGCTGACATTCCTTCTACGATTTTTTACATCCGTCGGGTTTGTTCTGTCGTTGCGAAAGCCTGGATCGAAGCCACGGTCTAAGAAACCACACGCGCCGATTACGCAAGCAATCAATGACGCAGGCGCGTGTCATTTCAGCCAGTTCACACTCATCAGGCACTCTCGCGTGATGGAATGGATGGCACGCGTTTTCCTCCCACTTCTCTGGCCTTCTTCCTGTGGCAATCTACCCTGTCAGTCGACGTACTGTACAGTATAAAACGAGCACCCAAAAGCGTCCTCGCTGACGTCGTCGCCCCCCCCGGAGAATCTCCTTTCTCGGATCCTTCTCCCCACAGCCATAGTAGTGGATCCAATCCCATCGTCATCCATCCATCAGCCATAACGGTCCATACCTAACTCTTCCGTCCACAGAAATAGAGGATGGAGAACCTACCGTCCGTGCCCGCCGCGTCGAAGAAAATCAAGGCAAAGGCCACCCAACGAAAACGAACGGACGTGCAAGCAGTCTTCGCCTCGCCACCACCGTCGGTGCACGAACCTGAACAAACCCCTCCTGCCGAAACCGAAAACATGGCATCCTACGAGCAGCATCAAAACAGTGTCGATGTGGGTCTCAAACACTCGCCCCCTAACGCCGCATCGCCGAGCGCCCTAGCTGCTGCAGCCTCCACCAGCTCCGTCGCCGCCTACAAAGCGGAACAAGACCGCATCCTCGAACGCGCCATTATCGCCCGCTCTCCATCCCACACAACTTCCTCCAACAACGTCAATACCCACGGCCTGACTCCGTTACAAAAGCATGTTGGATTCTGGGATCGCAACAAGGATGGTGTCATCTGGCCCTGGGAGACTTATGCTGGTTTCTATGCGCTCGGGTTCAATCCCATCATCTCCTTCACATCTGCGCTTGCGTTCCACATCCTACACGTCTCGTACCCCACCCACGACTCGTGGATCTTCAACCCCTTACTCCCTGTCACTATCGCCAACATCCATCGCGCGAAGCACGGCAGCGACACGGAAACGTACGACACCGCCGGCCGTTTCGTGAATGAAAAATTTGAAAGCACATTCGAGAACTACTCGAGTAGGCCCAAGAAGGATGGGCTGACATTCAGCGATATCAAGACCATGTGGGGAGGGAACAGGAACGTGTTTGATTTCGTCGGATGGAGCTTCCAGTTCTTCTTGTGGACGTTTCTGTGGGCTCTGGCTGCGGACCCCGTCACGGGGGTGTTGAGCAAGGAGGATGTCTTGAAGCAATACGATGGGTGAATAGTTGTGGTCCTCATCTACCTCATCGATGTCCTCCCTCAGACCATCTAACCCTCCCCTTCCCCGCCTGATAGCACTCTTTACTACGAACTTGAAGACCGGCGCAAAACCACCAAGCTCCCTTGGTACCGCGGCGGAACCGGGTTCGGCAGTCCCACGCCCGTAGCGAACAAGATTAAGCAGACGGCGCGTAAAGTCACGCCGAACGTCGGGTTGAAAAGTCAGTAGATATTGGTCTGGATGAGTGAAGGTGTGGAAAGGGACGGGGAAGATCGATGTGGCGGAGGCGACGAGAGTAGAGAACATGGGATAGGAGCGGCAAGAGGTTTGGGTCCTACTGGCATGGGCCGATTCACACAGTGTCGAAATCATACAATGTACATACGTTACGTTTATTGCCAAATAGCCGCGACCTTATACATTGGGTGGCACCTTTTTCGTGTCATACTCCGAAACCCTTTGAGGAAGAAAACCTTGGAGGGGCGTCGATCAATGCCATTGTTAGACGAGGCATGACACTGGTCCCCACGCGAGCGCTTGGCTCCGCTCTCGCTTGGTCGCGTGCGTGCCTCGTTCTGAGTACATGGATATCTGGTTGGCAGGGTATATGGAACCCGGCTGTCGAGAATGACCACATCCAGTTCCGCAACAGACAATGAGCTTTGCATGATGAAAATGAATATATGAGATGATTGTATCTATAGCAAAAAATGAGATGTCCATGGTAATGTCTTGACGCCATGCTAATGAAATGTCCGCCACACCCTTTACTCCTCGCCCAAGTCCTGCTGGATAACCATCTGGTAATACAGGCCCCTCTGCTCGATCAGCTCCGCATGCGTGCCGCTCTCGGCGACAACACCGTCCTTGAACACGTAGATTGCGTCCGCCGATTTGATACTCGACAGTCTGTGGGCGATCGCGATGGTCGTGCGCCCTTTCGCGGCCTTGTCGAGCGCTTCTTGGACCACTTTTTCCGAGGTTGCGTCCAATGCTGAGGTCGCTTCGTCTGTAAGGGGGTAAATATGAGTGAGCGCGTGTCCGTGAGGAGGCAGGGAAAGAACAAACCCTACCGAGCAGGAGAATCTTGGGCTGGCGGATGAGGGCGCGCGCAATTGCGATACGCTAGATGGTGAAGACCGAGAATGTGTGAGCTTCCTTCGCCACTTGTGCGAAGACACATATACGAGACAAATGCCTACCTGCTTCTGTCCCCCAGACAACTGCGCTCCCTTGCCGCCCAACGAGGTATTATACCCATCCGGCAAGCCCGTAATGAACTCGTGGATGTTCGCGTCCTTGGCCGCCTTGATGATCACATCCTCGCTCAGCCCTGCAATGGTCTCAGCAGGCAAGCCGTAGACGATGTTCTCTCTGATGGTCATGTCGTACAGGTTAGGTTCTTGTCCGACAAGCGAGACGAAGGATCGCAAAGTGTGGATGTTAAGCGACGTGAGAGGCACGCCGTCGACGTCCACGCTGCCGCGGTCGACGTCGTAAAAGCGTTCCATGAGACCGACGGTGGTGGATTTACTGGAGAAAAAATGGGGCTTTAAGTATAAGCATATAGATTTGGATGGGTTTCCAACGCCCGCACCCATTCCAGATCGAAGCAGTGAACAGGCTGTACTCACCCACACCCACTGGGCCCGACCAACGCCACAAACTGACCCGGCAAAATCGTCAAGTTCAATCCCTTCAAAACCTTAATCGAAGGCCTGTTGGGGTACACGAAGTGCACGTCCTTGAACTCGACCTTCCCTTGGACGGCCTCTTTGTCGACGTGGGTCTTCTCCTCGGTGCTCCAGGAGTCAATCGGTGGCGTGCGGTCGAAGAGGTTGAGAATGTACTGAGCAGAGTCTTTAGCTTTGCCGACGTCGGGCATGAGGGAGAAAACGCGTCCAGCGGCTTGCGAAGAGAAGGTGATGGCCATAAAGGTTGTAAAGAATGTCTTGAAGCCCTCTTGACCGGCGTACTCTCTGTAGGAGGGGAGAGGAAGTGTTAGCTCGAAGCTACTGCGATGACTGCTAACATGCATCGCTCCAATGCACGGACGACAGGAGGCAAGGCAAAGCAGCGTCCTCCGTGCACAATGGAAACCTGGACGTAACAAGACACACTACGGATACAACGTACCCAGTGGCAATCAACCTCCCTCCATACCAGAACCCAAGCGCATTGATCAAGAACGTGATAGTCTGCGACATAGCATAGATGGCCGTGTTTCCAAAAGCATTCCGGTGCCCAATCGCCAAGGGGGTCTCCAGATCCCTATGATACGTGTTCGCCACATCGTTCTCTCTCGTCAGCGCCGCGATTGTGCGCATCGACCCAACAGCCTCGCACGCGACCTGCGCGCTGGACTCGTAATACACCTTGGTGGCTTGGTTGCCCTTACGGATGAGGTCCATACGCCATTTGTTGGCGGCGATCATAAGCGGGAGAGTGGCGAGCACGACAAGACCAAGTTTCCAGCCCGTGGAGACGGCAACGACGGCGCCACCGGCGATACAGGCGGCGAGCTCGATGAGGTTGCCAGCGATTTGGCCAGACATGTTTTGCACGTTTTGGGCGTCGTTGCTGAGGTTGGATGTTAGAGCGCCGACAGAATGCTCCTCGATATCAAACCAGGCGATGTTTTGCCTCATCATAGCCCTGAAACTCTTGTCCCTCAACCTCGTTGTCAACTTCTCTCCACTAATGCCGAACATAGCGAACTTGACGAAACTTGCAATCAAGTTCGCGATGCCGATTACGAGGAACATAGCCGCCCAGAAATTCGCCTGTGATCGCATATCGTTCAAGTCTGGAAGAGCAAACACCCCAATAAAGCGACCGAAGAGGATCGCAAAAATTGGTTGCGTAACGCCGTTGACGATGGCTCCAATCACACCAATAGTCATGTAGAACGCCTCGGGGCGGTTGAGAACAAGAAGCCGTTTGAAGATGTCCAAAGTGGTGCGGTCCGTCTCCACATCGGCGATGGCGGCGGGAAGGCCTACCGACTCGGCGCGTTTCCCGAGAGCAGTGGAATCTAGCGAGTGTGCGGATTTGCGGGACTCGCGGCGGTGGAGCGATCCACGGCGGAGGGATTTCGCTGCCTCCTCTGTCTCGGCCACCACGGGGTCGATGATGATAGCATCCGGGTCTACGGGAGGTGCGGCACCGCCTGCGGGCGCTTCCTCCTGCTCCTTTTTCGCGCTGATTTTCTGTGCTTCCACGAGTTTGGCGTAGAAACCGGATTCGCCTTTGGCAACGAGCGAGTGGTGGTCGCCGACCTCGATGATGCGTCCGCGGTCCATTACGATGATTTGGTTTGCGTTACGGATAGTCGAGAGGCGATGGGCGATGACGATCGTGGTCCGGCCCTCCGCGGCACGGTCGAGGGCTTCTTGAACAAGCTTCTCTGACTCGGTGTCCAAAGCTGATGTGGCTTCATCAAGGAGCAAGATCGGCGGGTTCTTGACGATCGCTCTTGCGATGGCGATGCGCTGTTTCTGTCCGCCGGACAGGAGAAGACCCCGCTGCGGAAACAATGCGGATGAGCGTTCTTATCATGATTCCAGACGAGTCGGGCATCCTTCACTACATACCTCACCAATGCGCGTCTCGTATTTGAACGGGAGAGCCATAATGAAGTTATGCGCGTTGGCGGATTTGCACGCCTCGATAATGATCTCCATTTTTTTCTCCTTCGTCCAGGTCTCGTAGCTTGTTCCGACGAGCCCATGCGCCACATTTTCCCACAGCGTTCCCTTGAACAGCACGGGTTCCTGAGTGACGTATCCCATCTGTCTCCGCAACCACCGCACGTTGATATCCTTGATATTGACGCCGTCGAGGTAGATGGTGCCAGATTCCGGGTTGTAGAATCGCTCAAGGAGCTGAATAATGGTGGATTTACCACTACCTGAAGATCCAACCAAGGCGCAAGTCGTGCCGGGCAGGATGTCCGCGGTCATGTCATGCAAGACAACGACTTCCGGCCGTGAGGGGTACCTGAAAGCCACATGCTCGACCTTGATATGGCCACGGACTGGTTCTGGCATGAACCCCTCCGACGAGTAGCAGTCGATCTCGGGCACGCGGTCGATGGCCTCAAACAAGGTCGTGCCAGCACCAATGGAGAAGTTGATAGCGGTGATCTCACTCGACGTTCCGGCGAGAGCGAAGGCGCCAATGAGGACGGAAAAGAAGCACGTCATGATGGATCCGAGATTGATCTCGCCGTCGTAGAGCAGGATGGAGCCGTACCAAAACGCGAGGGCGTAGGTGCCGAAGACGACGAACTGGATCGCGCCCCATCCTATTCCCATTACTATCTGTTTCTTCACACCGAACTTTTCAGCTGCGTCGAGAAGGCGGGAATAGGCTTTGGCCATTTTGTCCTGGGCCATGAACGAGGTAACAGTCCGGATCGAGGCGAAAGTCTCTTCGGCGACGTCACCCGCGCTCGCGTACGACTTAAGACCGGCAATCGTGAATCTGCCAATGAACTTGCCCATCATAGCAGCAGTGATGCCAATAGCAGGCACACAGCACGCCAAAACGAGCGTCAGCTTCCAGGAATGTGCAAAAGCCACGGAGAACCCAGCAACGAAGGTGGCCACGTTCATCAACAACATGGGCACCTTCTCGCTAATCCCGTCTTGAACCATCTGCGTGTCCGTGATAATGCGCGTGGAGACCTGCCCTCCACCAATATTATCAAAATAGGCGATGTTCTGCCTGAGCACACCCTGCAAGTAACCCTCTCTAATGCGGTGGGAGATGTTTTCGCCGGTGAAGAGCCACGTAGACATGTAAATGTAGGTGCCGACAAACATGGCGATGCCGAGGTAGACGAAGATGAGTGCCTTTTCGTTGATCTGCGGCATGAGGTAGTCATACCCGAGGTGATGTACTCTGTGAACCAAGACGAATGAGAAAACACGGTCCGTACTGGGTGCATTGAGGCGACAAGAACTCACGCTGCATTGTTAAAGATCTGGGTGAGATCACCAAATACGATGGTCATGAGGGGGAGGATGGCACCACTCCCGGCTGCCCCGAGAGCGCCAAAGATCATGAGTCCCTTGTCCAGCGGGGTGGCATATCGAGTTAGGAGCGTAAAGTAGGAGATTTTGGGTTTAGCGGCGGGTGGTGTGGGTTTGCTGCCCCCGGCCGCCGTCGGAGTTGCAGCTTTGGCATTTTTGTCCTCCGTGGGAGCCCTCGAGTCGGCAGGGATCTCGCTGTGGATGGTAATGGTTGGCGCTTCGACGGGATGAACGTCGATAGGTTGGACAGTTTCGGTAGTGGGAAGATCGGCGTTGATGGCTGCTTCAGAAGGCACTTTGCCGACCTCGGACATCTCAGGCGCATGAGAATCCGCCATTTTTGGATATCAAGAGTATATGGCGTTCTGTAGTAAGGTACAATAATATGATGTCGTGGGAAAAATGTGCCCAGATGAATTTTAATTCCCAGAATCCAACCCCAGGAAGATTCTCTCAATGGCTCCTGGAATTCGAATGTTCGATAAGAGGACCGCCGATGCCGTTGGAGTCGGCCTGGTTGACGGTTTCTTCTGTGGAAGAAGTCAAAGAGGTCCCCAGGTCAACGGAGATTAAAGTCCGACACACACAAAGTTTTGATTGAGGGTGCGTAGAGTCTGCGTTGTGCGTCGCTCCTCTTTATACTGTACAAGCACGATTTTATGCTGTGAAAAAGGACACCCAGAAATGCATGCGGCGGCGGGGCGGAGAGTGGATTTGAGAGTAGAAAGATGTGGGATGCGCAGTCCTGCGAAACTTGCCCACCCTCGTACAGACGCCGAATGGATGGAACGCCCAAGCTGTGTGCAGTGTGCACTGTGGAAGCTTCATCCACGTCCATCAAATTGCATATAATATGATGCAGTATGCGTAAAGGTGCCCAGAGCCTCCGACGGAGTTCCTTGCGACAAGACGAGTTTACCCGCGTCGCTCTGCTTCCGTCGAACGTCCCGTCGGCCAGGATGGATCTGGGCATTACATGCACTTCTCAATACGACTACGATATCGATATTACGCTATCGTATATACAGTATATCTATGCAAGCCGTGCGTCGCAATTCCGGGAGCCTTCCACTGCCTGAGAATTCTTTGATAACGACTTCTGCGATAGATGCCCGGATGAACTCAAATGGAATATGGTGGTCGGTTGCGTGCTGGTACGGTGGTACCGGTGCTGCGCCAGAAATTATATATATACCCGCGGCCCAAATCCGCCTCCTTCTTTCCCGGCAACATAAAATACATATAAACCGTGACTTGAGTCGTGCGTGACCCAGGCTCAAATCGACAGGAGGGTGTTTTATTTCAGTGAGGCGTTTCTCTGCCCACTCGCTGTTCAAAAATTGACGGCTCAACCAGTTTCGGCGTGAAGCACAGGGAAAGGCCAAACGTTGATGGAGGAAACTTAGACGGCAGTAACACATTTGCATGTAATGTTTCACATGGAAAATCAATTGCACCGGAACCACTTCAGATTCCAGAGGTATCTCTGAAAGCCCGGAGATGTACATATATCCCAGATGTATGCATGGAAGGCATGCGGATGGACGAGCGGCTGACAGAGATTGGAAACTGTAGCGAAACAAGCTCAATGCATGTCTATTCAAGAATGCTGGAAATTTCAGAACAACATCCTCGGCAGTTCGTCGTTCATACTCAGCCCAAACATCCATCATGCCGCTGGCACAGACGGTGCGTAGATGATGCCAAAAAAGAATAGCCGCAGGTCGTGATGGTGGTGTTGTCGGGGTTAGCTTGCTCTGGAGGCTTTTCAATTCACCCCTGACTCCCTGCGAAAGCAACACTTCGGCGGCTGAGAAGCAAGACAAGAATGAGAGGGCAGTTGTTGCAGCGTCAAATTCCATCACCCATGAGCAAGTCAGGTCCAAATTGGGGGAAATCACGCGCTCCAAATCCGTCGAGATCGAGTTTGATGAACTTTGCAAGCGTCTCGACTCTCGCGACATGGCCTTTCCCTCGTAACATTCTTTCCCCCAACGGCTGTAACAAAACACACAGCCGTAGAGAAGTGGCTAAACGTCGACGACGGCCTGGACAGACTCACTACCCCACCTGCAAAGGACAGGACTGCTGTGGACGCTGTCACCGTCTTATTTGCCGTGCATGCGCTCGTGAGAGTTCCGGACACACGTCCCTGCACTTCTCTGCGCAACCACACCAAATCAAAGTCAGTCCTAGCCCATCAAACAAAAACCACAAATTCTTCCGATAGCCTTCTATTCAATCAGGAGGACGGGTTGGGTCGCTAACCGCCCCCGTGGTCGCCGCACGCACGCCCCCGAATCTCCTCCATATACTTCATTTCTACGGACACCTCATTATCGGACAACGACGAAAGAACAATGACCATCCGATTCACTCTCGATGGAACTGTGTTGGAAGGCGAGCACACATTTGGAGAGGATGTCGCCGAGCACTTGAGCAAAGTCGTCAATGCATTACATCGATCGAAGCGCTGTGTCGTTGTTACTGGCGCGGGAATTTCCGTTTCGGGCGGCATTCCGGTGAGTTTTCGTTCTCCAACCTTTACGCCATTTCGCCTTGGCCCCTAGTTGGGCCTATTTTTTCGTGGAGGAGCCGTAGGGATCCCGCAGAAGCGATTGCTGGCCGTCAGAGGGTCGCCCCCATTGACTCTTTGACTGTGCGCGCACGCTCCATCAGCATGAGCCCTGGGCACAGCCGCTTACATTTTCGTGCATAACGGGACACTTTCTGATATCTTTCACTCCCTTTCTTTCTCAAAACCGCACTCTCTCTCAGGACTTTCGGTCAGCCAATGGACTTTACAACCTAGTGAAAGATAGATATCCAAGCGCCGTCCTTAAAGGCAAAGACCTATTCGATGCGTCCTTATTTCGCGACCCGATTACAACCTCGGTCTTCTATACATTCATGGCCGAACTCAAGCAAGTGGTTTCCAAGGCATGCCCGACACGCACCCACGAGTTCGTCAAGTCGCTGGACAAGGACAACAAGCTCCTTCGATGCTACACGCAGAATATCGACTGTCTAGAGGAACGTCTGGAGATGTGCTGCGACATGACCAAGAAGCAGGACTTGAGGATCGTGCAGCTGCATGGTGATCTCAACAACGTCATTTGCAATATGTGCAGGACATTATACCCGTTCGATGACGTCAAGCGGGACAGCTTTAGGGAAGGGACGCCGCCTTCCTGCGAGAATTGCGAGAATTTGCAAGTAGTGAGAGAGCTGGCTGGGAAGCGAGCTGTTGCGGTCGGGACCTTGCGTCCCAATGTTGTGCTCTATAATGAGCATCATACCCAAGGTAGAGTGTTGAAATGTGTTGCATGTCGCCCCTTCTAATCGCATGCTGACATTCTTTCATCTCCCTCTTCGACCCCGCAGGCGACCAAATCGCCGAAGTCGCCGCCTTCGATGTGAAGAAGCGGCCGGACATGTTGATTGTCATGGGAACATCCCTCAAAGTCGTCGGAATCAAACGGCTAGTCAAGGAGCTAGGGAAGTCCGTTCACAGCGCCGCCAAACCGGGCACCGTCCTCTTCATCAACAACGCAGACGTAGGATCGCATAGCGAGTGGGACAGCGTGTTTGATTACCATATTTTGGGCAAGACGGACGATGTTGTGGAACGGTTGGAGGACGAAGTAGGGAAATTGAAGGAAATTGCGAATGAACGAGCGGCTAGGGTGGCGTTGAAAAAACAGATGTCGGATTTGTCGAACGGATTTTCGGTCTTGGAAGTGGGTACCTTGTCCGAAGAGTCACGGGCTGGCGGTAAAATGGCTGCTAGGCGAGCTCGGTCGGAAAGCAGAGGAAAGTCGGCCAAATCTCACCAGGCCAACACCGTCGCGACGCGAGTCATTGCGGTACCAGCATCAGGCGCCATGGAACGGTCCACAAAACAACTCACCACCACGAAATTGAATACCCAAGCGGCCATATATACCCACCGCGAAAACATGAATAAACCAGCAGATAGGACCAACGCTCGCGGCAGGTCCCGATCCCGCCCTATCCGCGGTCACAAAGACATACCCCAAGATACCACCAGCACCACCTCATCCGACGAAGAGGACAGCAAGAATGTGCCCTCGCCGTCCCCGGAACCCCCGCGGGCGCGCACGCCGTCGCCGCCGCCAGCACCGCTGAGCCCTAGCAAGCGGGCGAAGAATAAGGCTGGGGTGGGGAGTCCGGCGAAGAAGGCAAGGGTTGGCAGTGCTGGATCTGAGAGTGAGGTGGATGGGATGCGTGGAGGTGGAGGTGTGCCGCCCCTTGTGTTGCCGGTAGCGGTTGTGCCGATGGATGTTGAGGAGACGATTGATATTGAGGCTATTAGCGACGATGAAGAAACTATGGATGTTGATGTCGACAACGAGGAGGAAGCAAGCCGCGACAGTACTATCATGCCGCAGATGGTTATGTCTCCTCCGGTGACGAGCCGCACTCGCAGCAAAGTCGCCGCACAGGCGAAAACTACAACGGACACGCGTAAGGATACCCAGCAGCAAGTAAAACCGAAGACACAGGCGCGCGGCGGTCAAGACAGTACCATCACTGGGACGATTCAACAAGACACTCTTCGCCAAACAACTCTGAGCGGACCCTCCCGCAAATTGGTACCCTCGGTGGTCATATCGCCTCCAAGGAGACGCGCCAGAAAGAAGCCCGCCACCGCCGCCGTTGCTACCGGGAACAATCAACAAGCGAGTGTTGCGACATTGCTCAAAACGGTGAAGGGTACGGAAACACAGAAAAGCCGGGAAACGCAGCAGCAACAGCACAAACCGAAAAGCCGCATGACGAACAATTCGGTCGCGAGTATGCTGTTGGCTGGGGTTGATGTCGATGTCGAGACTCATAGTACTCCCACTACTTCACCGATCAGACCCACTCCGACGTCCCCAGCTCGAACTGCACCCTGTCACCCGGCCCACACATCCTCCCCTCCCCGCCCAAATCCCATGGCTCGGACTACTGCTCTCCCCAGGGCGAAAGCGAAGAAGGGTGCGGCTGCGAAGGAGCAGGGGAAGCAGGGACGGTTGGAGATGCCTGTAAGGAAGTCGCACAGGTTGGTGTCGAAGGGGAAGGGGGTGGGAAGTGGGGCTGGGTTGTCGGGTGCTGTGGGCACCACTGTCGTGTAATACGCGGCATGTGGATGGATAGATATGCAACATTGAGGAAGTGAGAGGTGGGAGTGTGCGATGGGAAGTAGGACTCTAACTATCTAATCTACATCTTATATGTGAGATTGGGCCGGATTGTCTTTGAGGTGTGGGGGTTTTGGACGTCTCTCTGTCTGGAGTTGGAACCTTGTATTGCTCGCTCGTGTAATTATCATTACCATACAATGAGATACATCCCGTCTACGAAAAAGTCTAAGCCTTTTCTGTGAACTCTACCGCCTAACGTACTGTAAATGCCCTCACAGTCTCAACACCCCTCCTCTTCCTCAACCTCCTCCTCACACATCCCCCCGCCAAACAACCTCGACCTCACATCCAGTCCTCCTCCTCGTCTCCCCCACAAACGCCGCATTCGCGCCATCGTTCTTAGACCACCTCTCCCCAGCCCCCTGCAGCGTCTCCTCCAACCCCGCTTCCACATGCCTGCTCACAACCCTCCTTCTCGCAACCTCCTCCTCGACATCCAAAAACCAGTGTTCATCGCATAGGTCCCATATGGGAGACCAGTCCGGGTTGGTGGAGTGGAGGTACAGGCCTTCAACGAGGATGATTCTGTCATTGGGTCTGATGAGAAGGCCGGAGGGGAGGGGGTCCTTGAGGGCGTGGCTGAACGTCGGTGCGGGGATATCTTCTGATGCATGATTTTTGAGCTGGGTGAGGAGGGTGATGAGACCTTGGGGGTCATATGTATGTGGTGCGCCGCGACGGGGTAGGTGATGTGGTGGGAGTGTAGCGAGGGGGATGTGGAAGCCGTCCATGCCGAGGTGGATTGCCCTTGGCGGTGAATCCTCTCGGGGGTGTGATGGTTCAGCGAGCTTGGAGTTGAGGAGAGCGACGACGTGGGCGGCAAGGGTGGATTTGCCGGAGCCCGGGATCCCTGCAATGCTTACGATGTAGCGGTTGTTGGGGTGAGAGGTGTGGAAGTGGGAGCAGGTTGTGAGGAGATGGGTTGCGAGGAGGTGGTATATTTCGGTGAGGGTTTGTGCTGTTATTATTGTTGGTTGCTGTGACGAGGATGGTGAGGGAGAAGAGGGATCACCGTTGCTCTTCTGCAATTCGGTCGTCATGGCGAGCGGTTTTTTCTGGGTATGTGGGTATAATAGTCTGAGTGAGAGTGAGGAGAAAAAAGCGGTAGTCTGGAAAAAGGGAAGACGGGAGCGACCATCTGCGTGTCCGAATCCGTCTGTCCAGACGGCAAAGCGCGTGACGCTCCTCCATAACTGCACTTCTGGGATGGACCTGCCAGCACAACACCTGCCTGCCCCTACTCACTCCAGCTCAAGTGTACTGTACTGTACAACGTGCGATTCGGAGGCGTCCGTTTCGAAGCGATCACTGGCAGATGAGGCACCCTCATGGTTAGATAGGTTCAGGGTGCGCAGATTGAATGTGACGGTTATTTTTGGTTATTTGTGGATTTCAAACGCGGTTTCTCGACAGCTTCCTCCGCACTCAGTCCCCGCCGCTTTGGGATTTACTCTCTCACGCACACCACAGCAGCCACAATGGTCGTCCCCAATGAGGCTCCTACCTCAACGAACTACTCGCCGCTCGAGGCTATGGTCTCCGTCCACGATCTCGCTCCCGAAGACGTATTGACCGAAGACCACGGAGAGGAACTGGAAGCAATTACGAGCGCGTGCGGCGTCCTCTATGCGTGGAACCCTGAACCCCCTGCGATCGTTCTCCGCGGGTCACCCGATGCCGTTCTCACGGCCTTGGACGCTGTGGAGAAGACGGTGAAGCGATGGGAAAACGAGATCAACTATTCACGGAGTGGGAACGTCAACCCGCCCATTTCGAATGGCCAGGCACAGTCGGACCTGTCAGTCGCTGCTGCTGCGAAACCTTTCACACTGGCCGACTTTCGTCCTTCCGCGGGTGGGAAAGCTACCGAGGGCGACATGGTGGATCCCTTGATCAGCAGGGTGCCCGATGCTGACAGTCAGCCGGTTTCGACAGCTCCCACGCGCCTTACAACATTCAAAACAGCCAGGGAAGCTCCCACACCTCAAGCACAACAAACGCAAGCTCGTAGGAGTTTCTTCTCTGTGGAAGCACTAGAGCAGCGAGCAGCGGAATCCGCGCAAAGATACCATAATTTTGCAGAGCGGAGGGTTGCGGAGCGGGAAGAGATCTTGATAGCACATCAAATGAGAATCAAGCAAGAGATTGCAGAGGAAAAGGCGGCAAAGTTGGAGGCGGTGGGAACGGATACTCCGAATGGAAGAGTGAGTGCCTCTCCTGGCTTGACGGTCGTGGCTGACGGCAGGTCATCAAAAGCGACCACTACAACAACAATAAAAACAACAGCTACAGGAGAAGCGACAGTCTCCGTGACTACTCAACCACTGCCGAACGGTGTGAGCCCTCCTATCAACGGCACCTCTATTACACCCCTCACGGCCGCCAACTCGCCAGCCACTAAGCGCATGTCAGTGGACGCTGCATCGATGAAACGCATCAAAAAAGACCTCCCTGAATGGTGGATCGTACTCACCACCGAGCTTGCCGACTCTCTACGCGAACGATGGACACAGGAAATCGATGTGAAGTACGACGAACAACAATCCTCCTTTGTTGTCTCCGGACCGACGCCCAACATGGTCAACCACCTTTTGAAGGATATTCATGCAGAGTACGAGTTCGCTCTCCAGGAACTAAAGGAACTGGATTCCCTGGCTGCAGGCGCAGAGAAGGAAGCCGCGGACAAAGAACTCAGCGCATACGTTGTGCAAGCTGCCACGGCACGACGGATATCAACTAACAACCTTATGGACAACGACACGATTCCACGCACCATCACCAAGACAAGAAGCACATCTCTCCCCATTCCACCGACCCCGTCACCAGGCCGCCAATCCCATCAAGCAGCACCACAGCGACCAACATCCCCCCCAAATCCCACCGCCAACGCCCTCATCAACCGCGAACCACTCACTCAAGAAGACACCATCCGCATCATGCGCGTCCCAGCCTTTATTGCGGGCGTCCCGTTCTCCTTCATGCCCCTCCTCGATATGGAGCTCCGTCGAATCTGCCGGCAAGACAACATTGCATTCAACTGGGTCCAACAAGAACGATGGCTGTTTGAAGCGAGGAGTGGTGACGGTATGAGGTCGGGTCAACACAATGAAGATTGTGCCAAAGCGTTGGATAGCGCGACACTCAGGGTCGAAGAGTACCTTTACAAGCTTAAAACAGACCCTTGGCACGAACTCAAGTTTCTCGAGCTCAACCATCTACATCAAAACCAAAACAACAACAGCCGTTCATCCACACCCACCGGACCGTGGATGAATCTCCTGACCGACCCGTCGTCGGGCGACGTTGACGGAAGGGCACCACCATCGCTGCCATGGATTTACCAGCACCAGCAACAACGGCAACAGATGCAGTACGCGCTACATCAAGGCCAACAGCAGAGGTCCGCGACGTTGGAGGGTGCGGCGGAGAGGCACATGAGGTTTGTGGCGTAGGGGGAGGGGAGAATACGTGGGCAAGTCATGGGAGGGGAAGACGGGGTGGTGCGGCCAAGCAGAGAATGGGTACTGTTTGTTGGTCCAGGAGATGAGGAGAGCGGGCGTGAGAGGTGAGGGGGTGAGGGGTGTATATATACATGTTTGACGAACGCAAGGGAGCGAAACATACCCTAATGTGATTTTTTTTTCATACGTAAATCATACCCTTGTATTGGGTTGCAACTCAAATGTACTGTCCTTGCGACATCAGATGTGTCTATCGTTATGGGATGCTCGTACCGCAGGGATGAAATGAAGATGCGTGTGCCTCGAGCGAGCCATGAATGCGAAGAAAATAAACAAGCGCTGGCCAAGCATAGAGCGGAATGCATTCCCACCCCGACTGCAGTCGAATTAAATCTTCACACTGCTATCTCATATTTGGCAAATCCTTATGCACGCTCCTTTTGGACCTACATCTCAAAGCGCGCCGCCAAGGGCGAGAGCTCAGTACCGGAACGCCCCTCACAGGGCTGGGGTCAGCCTGCACGTACCCCAACGAGGCTAGGGAGTCAAACCGGCTGAACAGCGATGCCAAAACCGTACACCCGCATAAGTTTTCGGACAAACCACATTCCGACGAACTTGGAGCCCTGCGGAGCGCGCGGATGTACATTGCCACTTGAGCCACGGATGGGAAACTGTGACGAGGATGAGATCTCCAAGGGATTGTCGCTCCGCCCTCCTCCCTCCGCGCCGGTATGCCCAAGATGTCCGATCGAGTCGCTAGGGACGGATCTGGGGAGCGTTCCTTCCCACGCCATGGTGCGTGACGGTCTAGGGAATGTGATTTTGCTCCCTGCTTTCGTGTTTTCACACACATACTTCTCTACGCTGTGGGACTACGCTGAGGGAGGAAAGTAAGGAGACGCCGTGGGATAAGCGGACGGGGAAGATCGCTCTCTGGACCCCAGTTTGAGTTCCATCCGAACAATACGAGGTGCTACGAGCTAATAACGCAGCTAGGGCTGTACCAGCCGGAACATCTGGTTGCTACGCTAAGGGTTGAGAGGCTGCATTTGTATGCTGTGGTCACCATACTCCGACCTTCTTTAGTGAATGGCCGAGGGCAAATTGACAGTATGTCCGAATAACAGTTTGGGTGACTCATCGACAACTTTCACGTGACCTGTCCAAAATATCTCGATATTCGACAGCGCGCAAACCTTCTCCCGTCATTTCGTCCCCTCTCCGCCTCCCCACCTCTCCGCACAAGGTTTCACGGCCTGGTCCCGTTTTTTGGTTCAATGAGAAAACGCTGGCGTCATAGCGCTCGGTGAGGTTTCACTTGGCATATGAATGTTTGTAATAGCATGAGCGGTGCGTTGATTTGTTTTAGCGTGCGGGCTTTTAGGCAGGTATTAAGAGTTGCGATCGTTTTACTTCGACATGTTTTGTGCATCAACTATGGACGCGACTATGGCATCAACTTGTGCATCAACTATGGGCGTTGCAAATATAAGCAAGAAGGATATGCTTGATGGTCTCAGCGACCTTTCATAACGTTCTACGTCTTTTCGTTGAAAGGGAAGGGGTCAAGCCCAATATCGGTCGGATTGGGGGGCGAAAGGACATGAGGGCTGGCATGTGCAGAGCGCCGTTAGATCGAGGCCTCTGACGCCATCCTGTTTAATTTGGAAGCTATGCAAGTCCGCTTCAGCGGGAGCTGTCAAACCCTTACGACGAGGGAGGGTCCTTGGCAACGTCTTTTCCCAATGGAAAAATGGATGTAAACCCTTATCATAGGCTTTGCCATAGTAGGGCCTATGAAATCGGGTGTATAACCGATGGGGAATACAGAGAAAGTCCACACAATTACATTGCGGACGCCCCCACCCGCACTTAACCAGAGTCCAGCGGTCTCACATGCATGGTCCCCCCACACCAGTCCGTAACGACCCATAGAAGCCCAGCTCATCTTCCCCGGTAACCCGCAAGGGGCTAGTGCTTCTGAGTGCTGCGACTGACAGCTCTATACTTATAGCTACGGGCGCAAAGGCAGTTGGCATCCTTACTCGAGGCGCGTATATAACCCCACACCTGTCTCTCGCCCCCCTCCGCTCTCCTTTCTCTCTCCTTCTCCTTCACGCAACCTTGAGTGGGAAGTCAAGACTAGCAAGCTTTCATATCTCTTTCCCATACCCACATACCCCAGTCGCTTGCTCGTCTGCGTCCAACTCTACTCTTCTTCTTCCGTTGCGCTCTTCTTCGTTCGAGGCGAGAAACTTCACCTGTCAGTCGTGTTCGACATCTCGTCTCGATCTTCACACACTTCCGAACCCAAGAACCCAAGTCACTTCTCAACATGGCCACTGCTCAAGCAGCCATTCCCGCCGTGCTCCCGAACCGGCCGGGCGCCGGTACGGTCGGCAAGAAAGTTCAAATCGTTACTAACTACTGGATGGCGATGGAAATGCGCTCGGATACCCTTTGGCAGTACGATGTCGATATCGTCGCCTCCGGACCACCTCCGGCTGCTGGATCTCGCGCGGCCAAGAGCGGTTCGTTGCCGCCTCCGGTCAACCGCAAGGTCTTCCACGCAGCTGTCAGCAAGTCGGCTGAAGAGCCTGATGGAGTGTTCAAGGACAACGGAAAGTTCGTGGTATGCATCGTTTTGCTTTATCTCTGCTTCTCTTTTCGTGTTTGCTCTTGTGTGCGGTGTCGGCGTTTATGTTTTGTGTTTCTGGGTGTTTGTGGGTGAGGTTTTCGACAGCTCCATCCGCGACATACTAATGACGGCTTTCCCGCTCCCATCTCACCCCACATAGGTGTACGATGGCCGCAAGATCGCCTACGCACCCATCGAACTTCCGCTCGGTTCCGCCCGATCGACCAAGATCGTTGTCGAGCTCCCCGAAGACAATGGTGGAGCTGAGGCTGAAGCTCGTCCTGGCAGGTAGGTTTCGAGTTCTTTACTCGTCTCATAATTCTTCCTTTCCATGTGCAAGTGGGTGATGGTTTACTTGTCTGATACTAAGCGCTGCTTCTTTTCTTTTCGCCTTTCATGATATGCAGGAAATTCACCATGACAATCAAGTGGGCCGCAGATATCAACATGGGCCGCCTCGTCAAATTCGTCAAAGGTGAACTTCCTCCGGGCGACAACGCTCAAGAAGCCGTCAAGTAAGTTTCAAGTTTTCGCTTCTCGTTGTTTCATCTCATTCTAGTTTGCATCATATGTTCGTCGGGTCGATATCTCACATCTTCCCTTAAATTCCTTTCCCTACTTCATCACTTCAGCTTGCTTGATATCATCCTCAGGCACTACGCCTCGACCATTCCTGGCTGCGAACCTGTGACTCGCGGGTATGTATCTTCCCCTTATCTTCTCCTTCGCTCCGCTTCACCTCGTACTTCATCACATGTCATGTACCAGGATCTCCTTACTCACACATCTCTTTCTCTTCCACCCCCTTTCACATCACAGATGGTACCTTCAGAGCCTCTTCTCGCGTACCCCTCAAGACCGCGACCTTTCGGGCGGCGCTGAAGCATGGAACGGACTGAGGCTTTCGATGCGCCCTGGAGTGAAATCGATCTTCTTGAACGCCGATTTGGCTACTTCGGCGTTCTTGACTCCCGGTATGTTTCCTATGTTGACATGCCTTTTTCTTTTTTTTTTCCAGTGTGGGGCGTTTGCCGGCGGTTTCACATCCTTCACTTACCTCGTCTCACTCGACCTTTCTTCATCTCAACCTCCTTAGGCCCGGCTATCACCGTTCTCCAGAACATCGTTGGACGCAACGTCAAGCTTGACCGCGAGCTCCCTGCCGGCGCCATCGAGCGCGCGAACTCAACCCTCAAGAATGTCCGTATCCACCTTACCGACTTCCGTCAAACTGGCCGTAAGAAGTACAACATTGGACGCTTGAGCAAGGAACCCGCCTCGCGCTGCTCCTTTGAGCGCACCGTCGATGGGACCACCACCAAGGTCACGATCCCGCAGTTCTTCCAAGAGACCTACAACAAGCGTCTGCAATACCCCAACTTGCCCTGCTTCGAAGTTGGCGGCGGCTCTAGGAAGATCCTCATCCCGATCGAACTTTGCGAGATTCCGGCTGGTCAGACCTACAGGAAGAAGCTTGATGATGTCCAAACGGTATGTGGTTTTGTGGTTAACCCTTTGCGGATGTTACGATTCGGTGGACGGTTGACTGATGGCCTGGACTTGCATATGACTTGCATCTATCTTCCCTTTCACTCCTTGATCCCGCACACAGGCCAAGATGATCCGTATCGCTCAACAGCGTCCCATCGACCGTCTCAACCGCACCAGCCAAGGCGTCAACCAGCTCGTCGGTCCGGCGCGCGAAGGCCAAGATTTCCGCGAGAACGACTACCTCAAGGCCTTCAACGTCAAGCTCGCTAAAGACATGCTCACCGTCAACGCTCGCATCCTCCCTCCGCCGGTCGTGGCCTACAACCCGTCGTCTCGCGCAAAGGAAGTCATTCCGCGCGACGGCGTCTGGAACATGAAGGATCGCAAGGTTGCTCGTGGAATGGCTCTCCACTCCTGGTCCGTCTTGATCTTCGCGCCTGAGCCTATGTTGCCCAGGAGTGCGGTTACGACCTTCGTCAAGAAGCTGGTCGAGGTTTGCAAGGCAACTGGAATGGAGGTGAATATCCTGTTATCTTCCGTTTTTCGGGATTGGCTCTGGGATGGTGGTTTTTTTTTTCGCTCGTCGGCTTGTTCGAATATTGAAACCTGATACTGACACCTGCCTTCTCTTCTCTCTTGACCTTCCTCATCACAGATCCAGCAAGAAGAACCCACCTTGCGTTACGGACGTGATGCAAATGTCGAAGACAACTTGAACGCTTCTTTCCGTGATGCTGGAGAGGTGAATATCTTTCTGTTCTTGCATTTGACTTTTTGTTGCCCGCCATTACTTGGATTCCTGTTCCTTCACGGATACCGGACGCTAATGGTTTGCCTTTCTCTTCTCTCCTATTCCTTATAACAGAACTGTCGTAAGAGGCCCCAGATGATCCTTGTCATTCTACCCGACACAAACCCTCGCCGGTACGCCGAAATCAAGCGAGTCTCCGACACCGTACTTGGTGTTATCACCCAATGCATGCAAGCAAAGCGTAAGTTTTCGACGCCTCAACTTCATCAACATCCTCAATGGCCATCTTCGTCATCCGTTGCGAACTGTACTAACCCAACTTCATCTGTTTCTTTTCTGCCCTTTCTTCCAGACGTCGGAAAAGCAGCAGCTCAATACTGCGCCAACTTGTGCCTGAAGATCAACGTCAAGCTCGGCGGCTTCAACGCCTTCCTGCCCGCTAAGGCTGGTCCTCAGGGGCAGCCTCAGTTGCCATTCATTTCCGAGGCTCCGACCTTGGTTCTTGGTGCCGACGTGAGTATGGGTGATGTTGTGTTCGGGTCGGGTGTGCTTGTCTTGCATATCCGCTGATGCCTTCTTCTCTTCATTCCTTTCTTTCAGATCGTTCACCCTGGCCCTGGTGAAGGAAATACTCGTCCTTCGATTGCGGCCATGGTTGGTAAGTATCGGCCGTCTTCTCATGTTCGGCTTAACATCCTTCGGGTATTTCTATCCCCCTATTTGACTTCATCTAACCCATCTCCACTTCCCTTCATCCAACCTCACAGGATCCCTCGATGCGCAATGCGCTCGCTTCGCTGCGACTCTTCGCATTCAACGAGCCCAAGGCGGTCGTCAGCGTTCCGACATCATCCAAGACATCTATGGCATGACTACGGAACTGCTCCGCAGCTTCTACAAGGAAGCCAAGACCAAGCCTCGTCGTATCGTCATTTACCGTGACGGCGCCTCCGAGGGCCAGTTCCGCGAGATCCGACTTACGGAAATCGCTGCCATGCGTCGCGCATGCGAGGATATCGACAGGAACGCTGCCCCCGGACAACCTCCGTACCGTCCCCCGATTACGTTCATTGTCGTGACCAAGCGCCACGGAACTCGCATGTTCCCGAAGAGAAAGGAAGATGCGGACCAGAGTGGAAATGTCATGCCTGGAACGATTATCGACACTAACATCGTTCACCCGAAGGAATGGGGTAGGTTCATGTGGCTTTTATCCGCTATTAGCTCATCATCTTTCGCAGTTGGGGAGCTCTTTCTCGGCACCTATTTCTCATTTCTTTTTTGCTCTCTCTTTCCTCATATCCGCCACACAGACTTCTACTTGAACTCGCACTCCGGTCTGCAGGGCACGTCTCGCAGCGCGCACTATCACGTCCTTCACGACGATAACAAGTTCACGGCCGACAAACTCCAAGAAATGACCTACCGCCTCTGCTACTTGTACGCTCGCTGCACGCGCTCGGTCAGTGTGTGCCCGCCAATCTACTACGCGGATCTTGTGGCTGCCAGGGCCAGGGCGCACTTCAAGGGAATGGAATGGTGAGTACCGTATCTGCGATGTCTCCGTCGGGCATGTAAATCTTGGACATTTCCATTTTGCATTGCTGTCTTTGTTTGTTACTGAGTTTTGCCTTCCACTTCTCGTTCACTCCCACAGGGGTTCTGAAGACGACACAACTTCCGTCTCCTCCGCCGCCCAAGAAGACGCCTCCAAGGTCTGGGTCGAGCGCTTCGCGACCGTCCACAAGGATCTCGCCCAAGTCATGTACTACATGTGATGAAGGCCACACCAAGTCATTACCGGAATCCCAACGTACTCCATCGAAGGGAAAGGAAATCAAACAACAATCTATTCAAGGCGGGAGAGAAATCGCAAAGTTTTTCGGCAACTTTCCAAGTGTCGCTCTTGTTTTTTTGTTCACCTACTCACCCCACGCTAACTATCGCGGTCATGGGTTGAGTCGTTTGCGTTTCATTTGAGTCTTTCGGCGTATTGCCTCCTAGTGGTGTAGGGTTAGAATTCCTCACCTATGCCCCCAATCCTATATCCTCTCCTTCCCGCCTTTGTTGTGTCGTTGTGTGTTATACGGCACCTTCCCAAGTGCCCCTCTAGTACCATCAGTTTTGTATATAGTTCCCCTTAGCCCTGAATCGGGAAAGGGAAGAGATCCGAAATAAACAGAAAGGTCTTTCTATCGAAGTTTCTTGCTTACGGCTCTTCAGTTCCCTCGGTGAGAGAAGTTTTTGCGCATGTGCGCATCAAAAAAGAGGGAAAAGGAAAAGGAAGAACAGTGAAAGAACCAAGGTCGTCAGGTGAGACTAGAAGAGTTTTTTCTTGGTTTGATGTTCTATTTTTCCTTCATGAGCAAAGTTCTGCGAGTAGAGCAACGCCCGCCATTCTCATGTGAGATTTCTTGATTCTTCCAAAGGAGTCCATGAGGTCATAGGTTTTGTGCAATCAATTCGGGTGTTTTCGTTCGATAAATTGGTGAGGGCTGAGAAGGCGATGGGTAGCGTGGCGTGAACAGAAAAGTATTTGGCATCTGTTGTCTCGCAGCGAGTAGGAGATTTGGAGTCGGTGATGCAAGAATCGTTCCCACAAGGGGAGAAGAACGAGAATCTGGAGGTGTGCCTGACTCCTTGCTTGACTTTTAGCACTCTTTTCTTTTGATTAGTTGTCGATGTGTATGTGCACTCGCGTGAGGCACGCGAGAAGTCCGTCGTCGATGTCCATAAAAGCCAGGTACTCCCTAGCAAGCTCGTACTTTGCAAAGACATATGTGCCCCATGACTTTCCGTTCCTCGTGTTAGAAACTGTACAAGCGTATGGAGGGTGACAATGTTTTCGGTGTAATGCATTCGCTAGATCGCACGGGCGGGAGCTTGTCTGAAATCCGAGCTAGCACTTGCGGCCAACAAGCGTTGCAACCAGTTTAAGAGTTGCGTGCAGCGGTTTGGCTTCTACGTTCTCAGGTGCATGGTGTGAGGCCGATCCCACGATGGTATAGATGGACTCGGAGCTGTCTGCGAACGGTTATTGTTCCCAGATCTTTCCTTCCAGTGGCCGCCATGTTGTTACCTTAGACGAGGGTGATGAGGTTGACGCCAAAATTCGATCACACTAATCCGCCACCCGAAAACGCCATCTCCGCCAAGATTCGACAGCGCGATACCGTCAATTGCCAATGTGCATTTCTGATTTTGGCGACAGCCTGAGCCAAAAATACTCGAACACCTTTCAACATGCAACGAAGAAAAGACACAGAGACACAAAGACTAGGAGGATGTAGATAACACTCTATGTCGAACTGTTGCTGCGTGCAAGTCCAAGTCCCTCCTTCGCACCTGAGGCTTTGCCGACTAGCGAAAGAAAACGAGTCTCACTCTTTTGACCATCTCACCCCCACAGTGCCCCGAACCTAGCCCCGCGATCAACCACGATGTTGCCTCACCGGAACTGTATTATTTGTAGTGGCGCCAAACTGGGAAGGCTTGGAGCCCCCTGAGCAAATTTGTGCGCCTGCTGTCGAGGAAAACGTTTTCTGCCTCAAGTGGAATGATTATTTTATCCGGAATGTTGATCCCGAGGAACACCGCCATGTATATACTTTGATTGATATCCACTCGGGTACGGAAGCTACTACCGAACGACAACGATCCGCTGTTGTCGGCCCTTCCCTTAACCGTGCCCAAATAACCAAACCCGATCGAAAGTCTATCCTACAACTCCAAGAGGATATGAAAGCCATTACCGATAGTGTAGTGCAGTATAGTTTATACGGCGTTTTGTTAGTTCTTGGTCTTCACTTTTTTTCTCAGCTGGTTTACTGGTATAGGAAACGACATCAGTGGTCTGCATGCAGGACATGTTACTGTACAACCTCGGAAATGAATAGCACATTTGTGAACTAAGTTTCAGCGTCAGTTGCGACATAACGACGCTTGCCTCTCCAGCCAGGAACCAGGGTATGAACGAAGGAATGGGGACACGTGACTAGCGGGAGTTTAATTCGCCTCACGTCACCGTTGAGCTGGACGTTCTCTCGCATTAGTCCCACCGTCCTCACCACAATCCTTCCCCCAGCAATCACCACCCGTACAACCCACACCGTCAACCCTCCCTCGTCGCCGTCAGATTGCCTTGAACTCACCACCCAACAAAAAAAGGTACGCAATGCGTTTGACCCACAAGTGACGAAACCCCTCTGTTGTCGCACAGTTTTCCCACGCGTCTTCCACAGACTGCATCGCCGACTCCCCTTTGACTCGCCCCCCTTACTCATATACTCTCTCGTAGCTCTAACCCCGTTTGAAAGAGAACGATAAAACAAGATGGCGGGCAGGCTGAACGATAATGAGGTCGCGCAGGAAATGAACAAGATGGTGCGTGGTATGGATTCGATGAGGGGATGCACTGAAGGGGGTTTCTGTTGGTGGTGGGGAGGAGGTTGAGAGAGATGAAGGAAAGGAGGCGTCCGATAGTTGGAGGACAGGACGGGAGATTCTGCTTTCAGGATGAGAGTTGCTTGAGGATTCCACAAGGCTTTCGCATTCAGCACCAGGACGTAGCTTTGCAGCAGGCAGGCCCGCGGCCAAACCTTACAACCACATGTCACCTAAGGCCCGAGTACGGGCCGCTAAGTTTACGTCTCAGAAACGGCCCCACACCATTCCTCGCACTCACCCACCGATTCCATTCTGTTATATCAGGTCGCGTTCATCAAGCAAGAAGCCCTTGAAAAGGCTCGGGAGTTGAAAGTCAAAGCCGACGAGGAGTTTAACATCGAGAAGGCCAAGATCGTCCGTCAGGAGACAGTCGCTATCGAAGCTTTTTACCAAAAGAAGCACAAGCAGGCCGAAGTTCAGCGCAAAATGTATGTGAACGCCCAAATGAGGCCGCAGTATTGCGTAAACTCACTGTCTCTCATTCGTTATTGCAGCGCCCAATCGAATCATATCAACAAATGTCGTCTGAGAGTCCTGCAAGCCAGACAACAGGTGCTGAACGAGCTTCTCTCCGACGCGAAATCACAACTCACTAGCATCAGCAACGACCGGAGCAAGTACGAGCAGCTGCTCCACGATCTCCTCTTGCAGGTTGGTCCGGCCGCCCTCACGTAGCGTATCAAACGATATCAGACTCTGACAATTTCTCATCCCACAGGGCTTCTACAAACTAATGGAAAAAGACCTACAAATCTCCTGCCGCCAAAAAGACGCCGACATCGTGCGCTCCGCCATCAAGGCCGCCGCAGACACATACAAGCAGAAAATCGGAGGGCAGGTCAACGCCGTTATTGATGAGAGCGCCTGGCTGCCCGAATCAGGCGCGGGAGGTGTGGTTGTGAATGCCCAGGAAGGGAGGATTAGGGTGTCGAACACGCTCGAGTCGAGGTTGGACTTGCTTTCTGAGCATGTGAGTTTGTGCTTGAGAACTTTCCTGGGGTCTTGGTGGCGGAGGTCGCATGACTTTCTCTGCACCCTGATTTCGCCGCCGGCGTCATCCATTTGGATCCTAACCTGTATCTGTCCACGCACACAGATGCTACCCGACATCCGGATCTTGCTCTTCGGACCTTCGCTTACCCGCAAGTTCTACAACTGAGGAGGGAATGAAGGGAGGATGAATTGTTGAACCCGGTTCTCGGATCCTACCGAACTTGTGCTATATACTAGTCGTCCCGCCGCTTTTGACAGAATGAAACTCTGTCTTTTTGCCGACTCCCTGGCTTTGCTCTGTTTCCTCTGCTTTTCCGAGCTCGGCTTGTGTGAAATCGTGGGGGAGAAATTGTCCCTACGCGAGTGCGACGAGTCAAGCACAAGAAGTTGCGTTCCGCACGCACGGCCCATTCATATACCCACTATATACAAAACAAGCACCATAAGGCAAAACCAGACTCGAAGGGAGAGCAACGACTGTGGAAATCCTGTGCTCCCCCTCGCTTCCCCGTTTCTTCCCAGCCCCGCTGATTCATTCAGACCCACCCAACCCCACGCTCAATCCCCTTACTCCCACCTCAAAACTCGTCGCATTAGTCGTCCCCTTCCCCGCCCCCGCCCCACTGCCCGGGGAGGTAACATCAAACGTGTAAAAGTAAAACTTGAACAGCAACGCGAGACCCAGGTCGGTGACGAGCAGGATGCCGAGGATCGTTGTTTGCGCGACGCTGGCGTTGCTTGTTTGTGAGACGAGGGGGCGGAGGGTGCGGATTTTGAAGAAGACTGTGTGGGAGGGGCAGGGAGGAGTGTGAGTTTTTTTTTTTTTGGGGGGGGGGGGGGGGGGGGGGCGGGGGAGATGAGAAAAATGGGAGGGGAGGCGGCTTACATGAGCTGGCGAAGGCGAGGACAACGAGGACCCAGCGGACGATGTCGAAGGGGATGATGCACAGGAGCTGTTCTCAAGAAGGGGGTCAGCCATCCACACTGAACGAAAAACACGTTCCCAAAGAAAAAAAAAACCCACCGAAACCGGAATCCACACCGTCAACGCATACCCCCACGCATCAATCATCTGCAGAAGACTCGCCGGGCCCTTATAATACCTCAAAACCCCCCAAACCGCCAACGGCAACGCGGTCACAAACACATAAACGGTAGTCACCGCCACGCTCAAGATCGTCATATCGGGGGTGTAGGTCCCGTTCCGCAGCAGGGCGTTGAGCGAGCCGGCGACGGAGGAGGCGATGAAGATGGAGAAGATGACGGTGGTGGCGATCCAGAAGGGGCCGTACAGGTCCGGGTTGGTGCCGATGAGGTCGGTGAAGGAGATATTGGGGAGGAGGGTTCCTAGCATGCGTTGGAGGACCTGTGGGGTATGGGGATGTTAGACGCTTTTCTCAAACGGTAGTCACTATCGCCCGTCTCCATCGCTCACTCACATCATTCGTATCGACATTGAAATACTGCGCATAATACTCCACCGTCCAGAACCCGCCCGGCTGCCCCGCAGGCGCCGCGGCAGCGACCGGTGGCGGCAACGTCGCAAACCCAAACGCTGCAAATCAACATGTTCCACCATCAAAATCACACATCAATGTGCTCTCTTTTTCTGGAAATGACATCCAACTCATACCTGGATCACTCGCCAACGGCACACCAGCGCCAGACCCGCCTACGCCGCCACCTGCTCCTGCACCGGGGGATTTACCGTACTGCGGCGGTTTGGTGTTGTCGGAGAGGACAAAGTCTGAACAAAATCGAACGGCCGTGTGAGGAGTTTTCAGCTTTCCTTCCGCCCCCCCGATGTCATCCCTCCCGTTGATCCCTTGTTTCTCATCGTCCAGCACACCATCAGCCACGCTGCCGCCACGAATCCTCCCACCCGGGCGCGTCAAATTGACACGCCCCCCCCCCCCCCCCCCCCCCCAATAATCCTCCCTCCCCCCTACTCCCCGTTGTTGCCATCAAAACATACTCTGGAATTCCAACTGAGCCTCCGGCGAGTCATCGATCTACCACACCAAACAGCCATAGTCCCAAGTTAGTCACGGCCATATGAACGAGCGAGAAGATGCGGTCACGATGGGGGTGATCGCGGCCCCGCCTTGTGTCTGGGAATGGGGGAGCGGTGAGGGGAAGGGACTTACGGGGTTATCGAGGTCGTTGAGTGCGCCGTAGCCTGCCATTTTGAGGAGGGTGGGTGTATGTGAGGGCGCTCGGGAGTATGTGGGATGCTTAACCCGTGTCTCTCTCGTGCGGTGGAAGTCTCGAGTGGGTGGAAGTGGGAAGTGGGTGATTGCCTGCCCGCGCGTTGTGAGCCGCGTATGAGGACTTTTACCACCTCAAACAAACATAAGTCGAGACGTTCTTTCTTTGCAGAGTTTCCCCACTACATACATCCCCGTCCGTCCCATCTTGCATACGTGAATGAAATATGCACATGCTATTGGGGCGAGTCCTATCCAATTCTCAAAACATTTCTCGGCTAGTCCAGCACAAAATCGTCGAATGATAGTCTACAACTTAGCCCTAACCTTCCCCTCCTCCTTTGCCCCCTCTCCCTCCTTAACTATAATCTCCGCAACCACCCTCCTCTGCACCTTCCCCGTCGCCGTCTTCGGCACCTCACTCCTGATCCATATCTTCCCGGGCACTTTAAATGGGGCAAGAAGCTTGGAGGCGTGGGCGAGGAGGTCTTGTTCTGTTAACTGCGTGGAGGAGGAAGAAGAGGGTTTAGGGACGACGACGGCTTCTATTTCTTGGCCGTAGATGGTGGAGGGGACGGGGAAGGTGACGGCTTCGGCGACGAGGCGGTGTTGGAGGAGGACCTGGGGGTCGTGGGGGTCGAGACGTGAGTGGAAGAGATGACAGCGCAATCATGACAAGGATATGTGCCAACGCCTCAACCTAAACCCCATCTCTCGACAGGACATACCTGATCAATCTCAACCGGACTGATCTTCTCCCCACCTCGATTGATCTGCTCTTTGCTCCGTCCCACAAGGTACAAGAACCCCATAACATCAAAGTAGCCCAGGTCGCCTGTTCGGAAGTACTTCTGGCTCGGGTCGGAGGGCGCGGCTGGGTCCGGGTAGAACGATTCGGCGGTAGCTGTTGGGTTGTTGTGGTATGCTGTTTGCACGGGGATTAAGGGAGATGAGAGGTAGGAAATTGACGCGCCCATGGTGGGAGGGATCAACGAAAACTCACCGGTAATGACATTGGGTCCACGCACGCAGACCTCGCCCGTCTGACGCGCCCGGGTAGGTTGGCCCTGCTCGTCGAGGACAATGACGTCGACGCCCTGTCCGCGGCCCACAGAGCCCGGTTTGCGCATGCCTGGGGGCAGGAAGTTTGCGGTCATTTGGTGGGCGGCTTCGGACATGGCGTAAGCTTCGATGACGGGGGCGCGGAAGGTCTTTTCAAGGGATAGGAGGGTAGCTGGGGCGCTTTTAGTATGAAATGGGGTTCGGGGTTAGTGTCTACGTGCCCATGTACCACCCGACTTTATAGCGAAGGGAAATGCAACTCACAGACTGGAACTACAACTCCTGATAAACCTCAACTTCCCACTCGTCCCCAAATACGTCTCCTTGGCTTTCAACAGAAGCATCTGATGTATAGTGGGCACCGCCGAGTACCACGTCGACCCGTGCTCGATGAAGTCTGTCCAGAAGCGCGTGACGCTGAATTTGGGGGGTACGACGGTTGTGCCACCGGAGTTCAGGGTGGAGAGCAGCACGCCGATGAGGCCGTGCACGTGGAAGAGAGGCATGACGAGGTAGGAGACGTCGGCGGCGGTGAGGCGGTAGGTGGATTGGATGTTGGAGAGGGTGTGCAGGATGTTGGCGTGTGTCAGGGGGACCCCTAGTAAATCAGCGCGTTTAGTAAATCGTTTAGAGCGGTCGGTCGGGGCAGAAGGTGGTTGAACGACATCCTGCTCGCTCCGCTCGCGACAAGGATGTGGAGCTGCCGGGAGCAGAGCCGCTCGCTTCGCCCGCAAAGGTTCAGACACTCGCGTACCTTTAGGCCTCCCGGTCGTCCCACTCGTATGAAGCATCAACGCGACATCATCTGCCACTGGTGCTCCCCTCTCCTTTGGCTGAACAACCGGCCCCATCATAGCATTACCACCTCCACCACCGACAAGTGTAGCCACAATCTCAGGCTCAATAACCTCAACCTTCTCCCTCTTAACCCTCTTCTTCCTGGGTCGATCCTTCCTCAGCACATCCTTGATCTCCATCGCAACCTCAAATACGGGAACTGCGTGACCAACGATGTCAATAGCTTTCTGGACATTGCTCAAAATGGAAGAGTCGCCCTTTGGCACAACCACGACTTTACTCCCGACATCCTTCAGATAGAACGCAATCTCGTCGGCCGTATAAGCGGGATTCAACGGGTTCGCGACCGCTCTCGCCGCCGTCGTCGCAAAAAACACCGCAATATGTTCCACCGAGTTCGGAATCAAATACGTCAGCACATCTCCAGGCCGGAGGTGTGAGAAGGGCGGCTGGATGGAGAGGGTTGCGATGGAGCGACGGAGCTGGGCGTAGTAGATCTTGAGGGAGGGGTGGGTTTGTGTGAAGGGGACGATGAGGGCGGGCGAGTAGGAGTCGCGGAGGATTTCGTTGAGGTTTGCGTAGGGGCTGAGGGAGGGGCGTTTTGCATTGCTCACGCCGCTGGTGCCGTTGGAGTGGTGGGTGACGGAGGTGGGGATGGGCGGGCCGGGGTCGCGGCCTAAGATGTAGTTGCGGACGACCATCTTCGTGCTCCAAAGAGGGGGGGATTCAGTGGCTCTTGCGGGTCCGGAGAGTGCTACTAAGGGGAGACGCAGGTGCAGCCGAGTGTGGATATTGGAGCTGTTTTCCCAAACAACGTTGGGTGGAGAAAAGAGACCGTCGAGACTCGAGAGAGCGCCGATGCCGAACGTCGAGAGAAGGGGAAACGAACACCTTGTGACGTGTGACAAACCGCCCGCCGCCGTGATGACTTGCGCGTGAAGAACCTCCAAGAGAGCCAAGAGCCCCCAGACGTTCATCCCACCCCACGAACAACAACCATGCCCCGCTCACCCCCCTCCTCCCTCAACCTCTCCTCAGCGGTCCTCCACCGCCACCTCAACTCCTCCATACCCGCAAAAAACCTGCTCATCATCGCCAGTGACCATATCGGGATAGACCTGAAGAAGACCATAAGGGAATTCTTGACGAATGATAGGGCCGGCGAGGGGTGGGATGTACTTGATGTCGGGCCGCATGACGCCGCGAGGGTGAGTTCCGAGCGATAGTGAGGATGTTGCGAGAGGGTTGGCGATATGAGCTTCAGGGTCGGAGCGATAGGGAGGAGGATGCTTGAGGGAAGTCCAATTACGCCGGAGCGCAAGAATGCTTTTCACACTCGAGGCCAACATCGTCGTCGCGAGCGAAGCGAGCAGGATGTCGTTCATGCATCACTTCACGTCGTTCAACTCTCGCCCAACATCCTCGTCGCGAGCGTCAGCTAGCAGGATGTGATTTAATCCATCATCGCATCTCGTGTCCTGACGTTGACCACACCCTCTCTCACCCACAGTGCGACTACCCCGACTACGCCCGCCTCGCCGCCGAAGCGGTCCTCTCCAAAGACAAGCCCTCACCGACCTCCTCCTACACCACCCGTCTCGGGGTCTTGATCTGCGGCACGGGCATCGGGATGTCGATCGCCGCCAACAAAGGGCAGGGGATCCGGTGCGCGCTGTGTCATGACCAGTACACGGCGACGATGGCGCGGCAGCATAATGATGCGAACATGCTGGCGCTGGGGTGCCGGACGACGGGCGCGGATGTGGCGAAGGGGATTGTGGCGAGTTTTCTGGGGACAAGGTTTGAGGCCGAGCATCATGTGGAGAGGTTGCGGAAGTTGCATGCGTTGGAGGGAGTTAGGTATTCGCTCTAGGATGGGGAGGGAGTGTGGATATCGCATTCTCGACGATCAAGAATTGTGGCCGTCGGCGGCAGGGTCGAGAGGGCGGGCGATGGGATGGGTACGAAAGGCGAGACGGCATCAACACAGCATGCCACATTTGGCATATTGGTCCGGGAACACACCGTCGGCTTCGACTCTCGGACCCAATGCCATCCATATACTGTACTCGGCGCTGGATGATACGTTAGAATAGCCAGCTTCTTCCGGCGTAGCACACTTGTCCGCACCGTCCCGCCCACTCCTCATTGGAATAGTACACCCCTCTCGGACGTAGGATCTCTTTCCCCTACAAGGAGAATCATCTCCGAAAGGGGGTTGAAACCTGTGCCTATCTCATTAGCTAGTTCATCACCATAATTCATTCATCAAAAAGGCATAACGTCCCCATTTCACGTCATATAGAACCACCATACCATCTCGGGGAAGTATGTTCAGAAACACAGATCAAGACGCTATCCCTATACTATGGCCATCCCTATCCCTACAGATCATCCAACGACCCGGCTCCACCCCGCGACCGCGTCCTCCTCACCGGGGTACTCGCACCCGACCCCGACGGTGTGCGCGTCGTCTGCTTCCCATTCCCATTACTCGCATTGGCCCCTTTCCGTCCCACACCCGCACCCATAGCACCACCCCTTCCCCCCTCGCTCCTCCGCCTCATAGCCGACTTGGACACCGCGCTCAACCCAAGATGTCCCAACAGGGCTGGTGGGCCGTCTGCGTCTGATGATTCCGCATTTTCATCGTCTGAGGAGTTGGTAAAGATGGATTTGCCGTGGGTGAGGGGCTGGGTGAGGGTTGAGGAGGTGGGTTGGGGCGGGGCGGGGGGTTTGGGGTGGTTTGCGGTGGATGCGCGTGGCGGTGGTGGGGGGGATGGGGAGCGCCGTTTATGGGTTGTTGATGATGAAGATGCGGTGCGGCGAGGTGGGCTTTGGGTTTCGTCTGCATCTGAGATGCCTGTTTCGTTGTCGTCAGATACGGGAGCTGTAGCTAAGCCATCCGTACTCAAAGCATTGGCATTCCCACCCCGATTCCCAGCCGCCAAAAGCCTCAACGCCTCCTCGGCCTTCTGCGCCTCCCTCGCCAGCGCCTTATTCGCCCTACTCAACTCCCTAATCTTTTTCTTCTTCCCATTCAGCACCTCCTTGAACTTCTTATAAATAACCCGTTCAACCGCCACACGGTTCACTTTGATCCACTCCTCGTGTTCGGCGAGCACTTCCTCGCGCTGCCGTCGGAGAGAGTCGACTTTACGCGTCAGAGCGTCGGTGGAGGTGAGGGTGGATGTGCGGAGGTGTATGAGCTCGTCGATCCAGGCGAGCCAGGTGTAGCGGGATTGGTCCGGGGTGAGGGGTGTGAGGGGGAGGGAGCCGAGGGAGAATGATATGCCGCCGTCAAGCAGCAGTTCCCAGGTGAGATCGGCTTCGGCGGTGAAGGATGACGCGGGGCGGGTGGTGATGTTGAGGTTGAGGCGTTGGGTTTTGTAGAAGGTGCTGATGCCGCAGAGGGCTGTGCGGGTGGCTGCGAGATGATCTGGGGGGGAAATGTCCTCGGGACGGCAGGATGTGAGGTCGGAGGCAGTGATGGCGCGGGTCCAGACTGTGATGCCGTCCGTGACGCCCAGATTGCATACGACGGTGGAGGATGCAGTGAGGTCTGTGGTGGAGGTGAGGTCGTCGTTCCATTGAGTGCGGATGCGGTAGGTTGGGTTTGAAGATGAGGGTATGCCGTTGTCGTCGTGGTCGTCGTCTGAGGAGAACCTGCTTGTGCGGCGTCTTTTCTGCGCGGAGGAGGGGCGACTTGAGGGCGGTGGCGGGTCTGGGAGCAGGGTTGTGAAGAAGGTAGTGAAAGGCATGATGATATCTATGTAGTCGACAGCCGCCTTGGAGTGTCGCTCGCTCGCCCGACGCCTGCGAGAAAAAAGGGAGGGTCGCAGAACGAGGAGAAGAGCGAGGAGAGCGAAGTCCAACGCGTCTTCCGCGAGAGAGAGAGAAAGCAGGTTCCCACTCGCTCACGAACGGCACAGCAATAAACACTGACCGAGGACTCTCACACACACCAACACCCAAATGGCATCCTCACCGCCCCGCTTCCATCGGGCTCAGGCAGCTGTCGGTCCCGCTGCCTTCAAGAACGTCACAACCGCCCGCGTCCTCATGGTCGGCGCCGGAGGCATCGGCTGCGAACTGCTCAAGAACTTGGTTATGATGGGGATCGGCGAGGTCGAGGTGGTGAGTACGGGTTTGAGAGTCTCTTATGATGTTATGTTATGAGCGCTTGTGGTCAATCGGACTGACGACTTTGTGCGATTTTATCGTAGGTTGATCTGGATACTATCGACTTGTCCAACCTCAACAGGCAGTTCTTGTTTCAACATAAACATATTGGGAAGGCAAAGGCTCATGTATGTGTGGTTTTCATTGGCTGATTCGCGAGAGGGGGACTTTGGGGGGTGCTTTGCGAGGGAAAGAGGGGATGGAGCCGCGCCCGACGGGGAAACCTATGGGACGAGGAGTATGATCGAGGAGATTCCTATTCCTTGAGGGTTCCGAGCGATAGCGAGGAGAGTGCGAGGCGATAGCGAGCCAGACGTCAGCCATGCGAGCCGCGAGCGAAGCCAGCGTGGGTGTTGAACTGCAACGCGCGACAGCAGGTGCAGGGTTGATTCGGTTTGGGAGACCGTCAGGTCGACTAGAGCGAAAGCCTTCTGGTTTGCGATGGGAGCCCGAGCGATAGCGAGCGAGTGCGAGGGGAGCGAGCTACATTGCGCCCAAAGGCGCAATACTCTCCTAACACGATAGTTGGAAATGGTTGATGATTTGTTAATGGATGACGGATGACGGGTTGATGGGTTGACGGGTTGATGATTGTTCCTGGGTTCATGGTTGTTGATGGTTGTTGATGGCTTGAATTGACGAATTCACCCACCACATAGGTGGCACGCGAATCAGCACTCCAATTCAACCCAAAAGCCAACATCACCTCCCACCTCGCCAGCATCTTTGAATCCAGGTTCGACATCGCCTGGTTCAAATCCTTCGATCTCGTTCTTAACGCTCTCGACAACGTCGCCGCTCGAAAACACGTCAACGGAATGTGTCTCGCCGCCGGCGTGCCTCTCATCGAATCCGGAACCGAAGGATTCAATGGCCAGGTCATTCTGCACACCCACCCACTGACGAGCTGCTACGAGTGCGACGGCAAACCGAGCAAAAAGACATACCCCGTATGCACCATCCGCAGCACGCCGAGTCAGCCTATTCATTGTATCGTCTGGGCAAAGAGTTTTCTGTATAGTCAGCTCTTTGGGAAGCCGGAGGAGGAGGATGCGACGATTGATGAGGATGATGCGTCGGATAATGCAAAGGAGATGGCACATCTGCGGAAGGAAAAGGAGGCGCTTAACAGGCTTCGGGAGTCTGCAGGCACGGCAGAGTATGGCAAAATCGTCTTCCAAAAGGTGTTCACAGATGACGTGAAGGGTTTACTGGTCATGGAAGATCTGTGGAAGAGCCGGAAGCCGCCCACACCACTCGAGTACGACCAAGTAGCCTCCAAGACTTCGACCCCGTCAAATGGCGACACCCCAAACGCGTTAGAATGGGACCGCAAGATCTGGACGGTGCAAGAGAACACCTCAGTGTTTCTCGACAGTTTACAGAAACTCACGGCGACGTTGTTGGAGGAACGACGCAATGATCCCGACCATACGTTGGCATTTGATAAGGATGATGAGGACTCACTCAACTTTGTGACTGCTACTGCGAATTTGAGGGCGGAGGTGTATGGGTTGGAGAAGAAGAGCCGGTTTGAGGTTAAAGGTGAGGAGATTCTGGAATCCGCATAAGCGCGAGGCGAATTGTGACGCGCTGATCCCATTTGACGTCCAGAAATGGCGGGTAACATCATCCCCGCCGTCGCAACCACCAACGCCATCATTGCCGGCCTGATCGTCATGACCGCCATCAAAGTCCTCAGCGGCAAAGCCGACGCCTGCAAAAACGTAAGCCTCTTGTTCTCGCACTGACACTCCTCCATACCATACATAATACTCTCTCCTCTCGCCTCACCAGGCCTGGGTCTCCCAACAATCAGCAATCAACCCGGAACGTCTGCACAAACCGAATCCGCAATGCGGCGCCTGCTCCACCCACTCTTTCGTGCTCAGCATCGACGTTGACACCGCGACATTGGGTGAAGTCGTGGATGAGGTTATTGAACGGGATGCGATGCAGGAGGGGGATGACTTAGCGGCGGTCGGTTTGGGTGTTACCGGGGATGTAACTGTTATGGAGAATTCTAGGTAAGTTTATCGGTTATGCTTGATATTTTCTCAGCGCAAACGACACGGGTCCTTATACTTCCCGCTTTGCATATATCGCATCATTCAGAGTCCTCTACGACCCCGACTTTGACGACAACCGCTCCATGACCCTCTCCGCCCTTGGCGTCAAGCACGGCTCCAAGATCGTCGTCACGAACGAGGACGATGACTACCCGGACGGGAGCAGGAACTACTCGATCAATTTGTTTGTTCAGCATAGGTAACGTGTCTCGTTGTTCCGAAACACGTTGTGTGGCGTTGGGGATTGCGTGCCCTAATGGCCTTGTATCATGAACATAATAGCCCGTCGACAACAACCCCAACCCTCGACCCCCCAACCCGGACCCTCACCCCACGCCCACGCGCCGCCGACGTGCCACCCCCCGCACCGGACACAGCAACCAACCCACTCAAACGCTCCGCCACAGACGACAACGCCCCCATCGAAATCCTGGACGTGTTGGAGGACGACGATCTCGTCATGATGGACCACCCAAATGGGAATGGGGTACAGAGTGGGAAGGAGAGTAAGAGGCGGAAGGTGGAGGGTGGGGAGGCGATGCTCGAGTAGCGGGTATATATACCACATGTCCATGGTGAGGCGGGGGGTTGTGGATACGGTAGAATTAGGTAGTTAGCTGGAAATGAAAGCTGGATAGGGGGATGGAGCGCGGGTTTGTTCTGGCGCGGTGTATTTAGGTAGCTTGGCGTCATTGGTTGACAAGGAGGCGTGTGTGAGAACCGAGGGGTACATCCTAGAATGCACGCGGGGCGCGAATGTACGAGCTTCGTGTTGTATATGCATGTAACCGCAATTCCCACCGTTCGATGTGAACCCGTTGTGATGTAGTGAAGCGGATTTGAAGCCGTCCAAGTCTTACGCCGTTGGCTCGGTAAATACGATGCTGGGCAAAACGAGGGAGGATGGTATTCCGGAAGTCCAGTTGTATCACTGCTTGAAAGAACAACATCTACGTCTACCTACAAAAACTCCATCACAACTCCTCCCTAGCCTCCTCAACCTCCACGTCCTCAACCGCCTTCTCCGCAGCGTCCGCCTTCTTCTTCCCCAAGAAGGCGCGGAGGATATTCCTCCTAATAACAAAACTGTCCACTTTCGCCGGGTCGGTAGCCCCGCTCTTGATGATACGTTCAAGGCGGGCCAGTTCGGTGGTGGCAAAGTTAGGCTTGCCCGTGCTGATTTTCGTCATGACTTTGAGGTAGTAGGAGGCGAGTTTGTGGCTGAAATCAGGGACGGGGTTGGTGGTGATGACCTCCAGGGCTTTTTTGGCTTTGGTGAGGAGGCCGGTGCGGGCGTCGGAGGCGGCGGCGATGAAGTCGGAGGCGATGGCGTCGAGGGAGGCGATTCTTCCGGCCTGATATCACACAAGTAAAGAATCAGTCTTCTTTCTCCGCAAAGATGAAAACGCCAGAAGATGCAAGGACCAACCTCAGCGCTCAACGTGCCCCCAACAGTCCTGTAAGTCTTTGCCTTCTCGTTCAAAAAGTCGACAAAGTCCTGCTCGGTGCGGCCGCCGTTGTAATGCACGGGCTTCTCGGGGTCGCCGCCGGCAGGGAAAAACTTGATGGTCGGGTATCCCTCGATCCCGTACTTTTGGGCAACGTCGGAGGCGACTGTGGCGTCGAGGTTGGCGACGATGACGTGCGGCTCGCGGGAGAAGTCTTGCGCGACCTTTTCGTAGATCGGGGCGAGGTTTTTCTGGAGGGAGTCATTTTGTCATCAGATCCAGGGCTTCTCTTCGCCATCAGAGCCACTGCTACTGATTGACTTACGCAGTGACCACACCAAGGCGCATAAAACTCCACCAACACGTTGTTCTTCTTATTCTTCACGATCTCATCAAAGTTCGAGCTAGTCAACACCGTAACCGCAGTCTCAACCTTCTTCACGCGTGCACGGACCCCCGCCTTGCCATCAATAAAGCCGATGAAATCCTTCAGCTCGCGACCAGCGTTGTAGTCCTCCGGCGCGTCCTTCTTGCCCTTGGGGAACCATTTGAGGGTGGGGAAACCAGAGACGCCGAACCGTTGGCCGAGATCTTTGTGCTTGTCCGCGTCGACTTTGGCAATGATGACGTCGCCTTTGGCGTGCGCGTAGGCGGCGCCGAGCTCTTCATAGGTTGGGGCGAGGGACTTGCCTATGTGGTGGGGAGGGTAATTCGTTAGCAGGGATGTCACAATGGTCTGCGCTAGATCATGCCGAATATGGTTACGTACAGTGACCGCACCACGGTGCAAAGAATTCGACGAGCGCTGGTTTACTGCCATCGATATGCTATTTGAGAGTAACGGGGTGTTAGCTTGCGTTCTGCCCTAGTAGATTCCTTCAACCCTAGATTATGTACCTTGTCAAAGTTGTCCGCGGTAAGATCCAGGACGTGAGATGACTCTGATGCGCTGACCAGCCCCAAGAGGGCGCAAACCAGAACAAAGGCCGACAAGGCCTTCCAGGAGCGAGTCATTGTGCTGTTGGTGTTTGTATCAGTTGGGGCAGCTATGGCGTACAGCTAGGTTTATGTAGAATTGTGTCGGGTTTGGGGCAATTGCGGAGGCCAGGTTAGGAAATCACTTCATTTGCTCTTCTGTGTCCGTCATTCGAGACGCGCCGACGACTCCAACTGAGACGAGACGCACCCAAGACGGCTAGAACGTACATACAGTAGGCTGCCAGATATCAGGTTACGACGCCCCAAGGACACATCATCCCGAGCATAGCCACCGGCTCAAGTTGCCGACCCTCATGCAAATCCTTTCAGCACGACCGCTAGCCCAGGGCAGGACTGACAGCTGGCCGGTGACTTCTGGGTTGCACAGGGAGGCTCAACAACCCGTCGTAACCTGATATCTGGCAGCCTACTGTAGTCTGCTACGAATAAAAACTTCATAAACATACTCACAGCAGGTATTATTACGTATGGTGCCATTGCGCTACATCTATGCTTTAAAATCGCTCTTACGCATTTTTCTCTGTCTATCCGACCAGTTTCAGCCATCCCATAGCCACCGGAAAGCTCTCTCAACCGCCATGCCCCGTTCCCGCCGACCTCTACCCGCCAAGTTTCGGAAACTCCCGCCGTGGACTGCGGCCATCAGGTCCTCCTTCCCGACGTTCCCGTAGTGCCTTGCAATCACACGGAATCCGCTCTGTTCCGCCTGTGTAGCCTTTTTCCCACCTGGTTGATTCCATGCTCCCAGGATTTGGTTTGATTGGTTTGCTCGCGGCTTCGGCTAGGACAAAAGTAAATGGACCTGTATCATGTGTATCCGTGAGGGCCGCCCTATGCCGACTGCCCATGAGATAAAGTCATGCCGCCGCCGCTGTTATTACAGTTAGTTTGTCGCAACGTCATCTATTTCTGTCCTGGACGCGCTGTCGAATTTTCTGAGTAGACAACTGTCAACAGCAACTCTTCCGGATTTCTTCGCTCTTCAGTGACCCCACAATTTCTAAGTGGGTTCGAGGAGTAACTGAGCAGCTAGGAAACAACGGACTACCGCTCCGTCGATATGTCCGTCGTGCTGACGAAACTTACGAGCTTCCAGTTGGATATCTTCCTCTACGCTAACACACTATTCAGTCGAACTGTGCTTCTCTGAAACCGCGCTCACTTCGGACAAAACCCTCTGAAAAACCAGAAGCACAACCGCGTTTTCTTGAAGAATTGTTTCTAGAACATATTCCAGAAAAAGATCCTCTACTCTTCCCACCGCATTGAAGACCTACGCAACATATCATTCGAGATGACAATGGATCAGGCATCAACGGGAGCTCATCAAGAGGACCGGCAGCGTTCCTGAGACGGAATTCAGGCTGTCGGCTATCTTCGAGAATCAGCTGGCCGTCGCTGCGTCCCGCACGGAGAAGCTGGAGACTGCGCTCGTTGCTCTCGCAGACAACAAGCAAGCGGAAGCTATCACGGCCCTCGCAGACAAGTTGGAGAATGCGAACGACACCAAGCAGAAAGTTGTCCCCACTCTCGCAGACAAGTTGGAGAAAACGATGAACAATCAGGAGAATCGTTATTAGTATTGCAGACAAGCAAGAGAAGGCTGCACTCCGGGAATTTTCGCTGACTTGGGACAATCTGAGTGAAATTCTCGCCGCTCTGAGTGACGTGCCCGTCACGCCGGGCACGTCACGCCAAGTGTCGCGTCCATCTGCGAAAAGTGTTTGAAATCTCTTGAAGCCGTCCCGGAAGGACACCGGCTGCAAGAGGCATGGACTCTGCGAAGTTCCCGTTGATGGCATCACCATCCAGTGGCTGCACACAGGACTTACGGCAACCTCCGTTCAAGATCTTATCCATGAAAACGCAGTTTAGCCTTATGCGTCGAATGACCGACCATTTAGTGGATGTCTCCGAGGGACGCGTCGAGGCCTTTAAAAATCGGCCCCGAGGCTTGCCGAGGGGACTATTTGCAAGGCCAAGACAATTCATGGCCATTGATTTAGTTTCGCGATTGTCGTATGGTTGGAAGAGCTTTTAGGGGGCGAGAACTCCACTACCAATAGCTACCTCGTTTTCAACATTATAGGTGATATATGACGGAACGACTAGAATAGTGGGAACACCTCGTAAATACCCCGTAGCACCTCGTGGCCGTCGACTAAACATTGCTAACGGATTTCCTTTAGCCGGCACGACCCTTTTAAGAAATTGAGAGGTGCATCATAGCAAATCGCGTCGATGCATCCGGACAACTTTCTCGCGAGTCATTCGGACGCGTTCAGCCTTTCCCCTTCCTCCCCATGCCGAATTCTCTGACGCTCACATGCCCCGCAAACTGCCGGCGATGACAGACCCAGCAGCAGCTTCTCTCGCTGAATTGGCGATAGAGTCGCCCCTATGGACACCTTTCCTTCTCCCCACCGCTGACGGAACAACCCTCTCCCTCTTCATAAAAGCACACTTCACATCTCACTCTTACACCATCCTCGTTTCCGACTTTAAGCGATGCTGGATGGAGACAGCTAACGAGGCGGAGATAGCCCGGAAGATCAAGGTAGGAAGGTGGAGAAAGGAGACAGCGGGCTGCCGGAAGCGAATGGAGGGCCGGTGGTCCAGTGGTGTGTGAGCGAGCGATAGCGAATTGGGATGCTGGCGAGCTGGAGGACCTGTTCCTATGACCGAAGCCGAGGAAAGCGGCTTGCGCTGATTGTATTGAGTCATTAGTAAGGCTATGGGGCGAGAAACGCCCTGGTCGGAATGCTTGAGGAGATTGTAAAGCGCAAAATCGTCGTGGCGAGCGATAGCAAGCACGGATATATTTTGCGAGCTGAACACTCCGCCCCCAGTTTGCGGCGCGAGACCGATATCGAGGACATTCTCCACTTCGAACATCACGTCTGACGCTACGATCTCTCTCTCTGCTACTTCCTTTCTCAGACGTATGCAAAGAGTTTCGGTGGCACGCCTGTCGAGAAGATGGTGCCTTTCATTGAGGGTTATGTCAAGGAGCAAAAGGAGTCGGTCAAATATATGAGCGTCTTTGAGCCGGATGAAGCTGGGCAGGTGAGTTTGAAATGCGAAAGGGAGCTCGAGCGGTAACGAGCGAAGCGAGGACAATAGCTCAACCATCACAGCTCAGAATTCACGCTACAGGCCAAGTCGGCAGCGTCTCCTTCCGCTGGGTCTTTGAGCTCTCCCAACTTCACAGCGACGCTGTGGCACCCGCTTTTACCCCCGGAGATGTGCTCTTTACGCACCTGACGGTGCCCACGATCATCGTTGCCGCCGAACAGGAGCGCCGCTTGAAGCTCTTGCAGGCGGTGATTGAGAAGAAGGAGCGGGAGCTGCAGGAGTGTCACGAATCTTTGGCATTTCATAATGTCAGATATGCTCCGAGTGAGTGCCTGGGACCTGTTGAGCAGTTGAGGAAGCATGTGCCAGCGGAAAGTATGCATCGCATGCTATGACGTGGATGCTGATTGCTACGTGTCTCTCGCCGCTGCAGAACGATCGCAGCCCTTCTCTCAAGAAGCATTCACAAATGCAGCCGATGAGGTATGTAAATGCATATGGACGAAGGATCGTTGCTCGCCTTTTTCCACCTGCCCACATACTCACGCCCTACTTCTCAGGACTTCCGCTCCAGCCAAAAATCCCGGCCAAGTCCAACGAATCTCGTAACCTCCTTCTTCGCCCCGTCATCGCAACCCTCATCTTCATCCCATCTCTACAAACTAGCCCTGGAAGCTCTCACCGCCCCCGAGCCACCACCCGACGCCACATCCCCGACGACCCTTCCCGCGCCAACCCTCGGTACTAACCTCCCCACCCTGCCCCTCTCCACCGACGCGCACATGTTTGCCTCGCTCGACTCGCAGCAGCAGCACCAGCCCCAGCAGCAGCAGGCACCGGTGCAGGCAAGCACAGGGAATGCGGTGTTGGATGCAAAGGCCAAGATGGAGTTGGAGAAGGAGAGTGAGGATCGGAGACGGAAGGAGAGGGAGGAGGAGGTGGCGAGGTATCAGGCGGCGAGGGCGAAGAAGAAGAAAAAGCTTTTCTAGTGGGTTCAGGCGGAGAGAGGCAGATAAGTTGCCTGCAAAAGTTTCCTTTCGCGGTAATCGCGGGAAGTGAATGGCGTTGGACGAAGGACGAGACCGCGAGAGTGCCGCGATCTTTCACGCAGGAGGGACGCCGAGTCTGACTCCTCGCTCGCACGTACTGTACATAGCTGCCCTACTGAAGCATCATATTCGCATTTTCACATACCCAATGTACATACAAATAAGACCGTTGACCCGTGGATCCATCAAGGTCCAAACGCCAACAATCTCGGGTGATCTTTCGTACAGCGTAGCTGATTTTGCAGCGATGACAAGGGATGGTCGGGAGACAACTGGAGCGTGACTGCGACACCATCAGACCCAGGTGTCCGGCAAGCACCCCACACCGCCGCCGCTTCACAGCGTCCCACGGACATCACACATCCCGTCCTTTGGCTTTCTCCTTCCTCATAGTCTCGAGACGTGGAGGTTTGCACGCTGCTCAACGTATTACGATAAGTCTCAGAGCATGCACACCGTCCACCCCGATTCTCCCGATCCCGCGGTGCGAGAACCTCGTTGTCGTTTACATCTTTGACGTGCTAGAAAGGGGAAAGATAAAGATCGTCGGCCCGCTCGGCCTCGATGGCTAAAGGGCGCCCAGTTGCGTTCAGGAGACGGAAGCAAATGCGATCGGTCGGAAAGGATGCGAGGGAGATGAAAGCTGATGAAAGAGCACCACAAGTTCCACAACACAATCTTTTATCCATCGCATAGCCACGTGACTTCAAGTTAAGCTTTTTTGCCGCGGCCATTTCCCGTTTACATTAGGGCGTCTATACGGGCGCTAAACATTGGGGGCTCCCATGCGCGCTTCTCAGCTTAGAGCTTCATTCGGCGGCGAGAACCTGAGGCTCGCAGCTCTTGTTTCTGCCCATTTTCCCACGCTCTTCGCCAGCAGCCCCAATCCCTTCCCGACAAGCGGACCCTATATCTATCTGCGCGGCGTCGTCCTCCCGGCTCCAGGAACTGCCTATTTGTTGCAGGTCGTCGCTCGTAGGATCCTGAACAAACGCTGCCGAGTTTGGTAAGTCCCATTTCAAGCAGTTGCGCACCATTTGACATTTGCGGTTCCACCGCCTTGGTCAAGAGTAGAAACCAAAGATGTTGCCCGACCTGTTTGTCTTATCCTTCGTTCATCCTCCTGATATGTAGGTCCGAAATCTTAGTTCACCGCACCACAGCTTTCCTTCAGAGGATTTCGACGCGAATATGACCTGGCAACCGCGGCCCGAAGATCTGCAGCTGCTGATCCAGCTGTTGAACGACTCTATCTCTCCGGACAACGCCGTTCAGCAGAATGTCAGACAGGTAAGGACTGGGCTTTATTGCTTTGCCCGACTTTCGGTCAAGGCGTTCTTTCCGTGTTCGCATCAGACTGTCAGATGCTGACGTAGGAATGTTATCCAATCGCAGCGCCTCGACGAGTTTACAACAACCCCGGAATACCCCAACTACTTGGCATGCGTCATGGCAATGCCGGAGGTCGAGGCTCCGTCCAGAACAATTGCTGGGCTGACGCTAAAGAATTTCGTCCGTGCTCGCATGGAGACTCTGCAAGCTCAGCCGCAGAACTTGGAATTCATCAAAAAGGTCGTCGTCCAATCCGTTGCGGATCCTCAGGAGCCCGTCCGTCAAGCTGCAGGTTCAATCATCACAACGATTCTCTCTGTTGGACTCCACATATGGCCGGAAGTTCTTGGGTTGCTTGTCAATATGATTGATTCTCCGGAACAGCACACGGTGGAGGTATGTTTTCTCTGCTGAATGAGGTCGCACACCAGATTTCGCAGGCTTGTCCACTTTTCGGTGCTGATGACAACCCGGACTCACCTTTGCAATGAACACAGGGTGCTTTCGGAGCCTTGCAGAAGATTTGTGAGGATTCGGCAACCCGGCTGGATCCGGAAGCTGTCAATTTCATGATTCAGAAGTTCATTCACTTCTTCGGCAACCCCAACGCGAAAATCAGGGCTGCCGCCATCGACTCCTGTAACCAGTTCATCATTCCTCGGTCCCCTGGCTTGGAGGCCAACGTGACAGCGTTTGTCCAAGGGCTCTACGAGCGAACAGGCGACGCAGATTCTACCGTCAGGAAAAATGTGTGCCAGGCACTCGTCATGTTGCTCGAAGCGTATCCCGACCAGTTGATCCCTCAACTTGACAATGTTGTCAAGTTCATGTTGTACTGCACGGAGCAGAGTGATGAGGATGAGGTCGCTCTGGAGGCTTGTGAGTTCTGGCTTTCATTCGCGGAACAAGACGAGCTGAGGGATCATCTCGAAAACTACCTCCCAAAGTATGTCGCACGTAACCGCCTTCAAATGCGAAAACTGACTCGTACTAACAAAACAAATGTTAGCATTGTTCCTATCCTGCTGAAGGGGATGGTGTACTCGGAAGATGACCTGGTAATCTTGACCAGCGAGGCAGACGATGACGCCGCTGTCCCCGATGGCGAGCAAGACATCAAACCTCGTCACCACAAAGCAGCTGCGCACAAACTGGAGCGGGATGGTGCGGGTATTCCGACACAGCCTTCCCATCCCACTGGAAACGAGGACGATGATGATGAGAGCGATTTCGATGACGACGAAGACGAAGACGACGTCTACACCGAATGGAACCTCCGCAAATGCTCTGCCGCCGCTCTTGATGTCTTTGCGACCGTGTACGAGAACCAGCTTTTGGAGTACTTGCTGCCGCCGTTGAAGGAGGAACTCGCCCACTCAGAATGGGTGCACAGGGAATGCGGTATCTTGGCACTGGGTGCGATCGCGGAGGGATGCTTGTCCGGCATGATGCCCCATTTACCACAGCTGGTACCTCACCTTGTTTCCGGTCTGACGGATGCTCAGCCGCTTGTGCGCGCCATCACGTGTTGGACCCTTGGGCGATACGCTGGATGGGCTGTCAACCCTCCACGGGACTGGATTCATCAGCATTGCCCTACGCCAGAGCTACTGAATCAGCATCGCGAGATGTACTTCAAGCCCCTGGTGATTACGCTCCTTCAAGTCGTGCTCGATAACAACAAGCGCGTGCAAGAAGCCGCATGCAGTGCCTTGGCAACGGTAGAAGAGGAAGCCACAACGTTGCTCGCACCATACCTCGAACAAATTGTCACCACCATGGCGATGGCGTTTGGAAAGTACCAGAGCAAGAACTTGCTCATTCTATATGATGCCATCGGCACGCTCGCCGACTCTGTGGGTGCCCTCCTCAGGAACGAGAGGTATATCAACCTTTTGATGCAACCTCTGCACCAAAAGTGGGCGAGTATCGAGGATTCAGACAGAGGGATTTTCCCCCTGTTTGAGGTTCGTAGGATGGACGAGTGGTCTAGACGGCTTTGATCTCAGCGTGCTAATCTCGAAACAATTTTACAGTGCATGTCATCGGTCGCAACGGCCCTGGGACCAAATTTCCAGCCTTTCGCTGCGGAGGTGTGGCAACGATGCCTAAGGATCGTGCAGACCACCCTGGAGTACTACCAGGTATACGCCAGGTTGGCGATTCTCCACGTCGCGCATGGTCTCATATCAATACCCTTTCATAGCACGCTGCGCCCCTAAGCCACGAAGACTACGATGCACCCGATAAGGACTTCATTGTCGTGTCCCTTGACTTGCTATCAGGCGTCGCACAGGGTCTGGGACCGCAAGTGGAAGTGTTGGCAACATCCATACAACCTCCAGTCCTTTCACTGCTACCCGTCTGCATGCAGGTTCGTAGATCTACTGCTCGACGTTTTGCTTTCACAGGGATTCCGGATACTCACCCTTCACCTTGTCGTTCTAGGACCTCACACCCTCCGTCCGACAATCCGCATTCGCTCTTCTCGGAGATCTCTGCATCTCTGCATTCCCGCTGATTAAGCCCCACGTCAACCAGATCCTTCCCGAACTGATCAACCAGCTGCAAGGCGTAAACCTCTCCGACAGGGTTTCGGTTATCAACAATGCTGTGTGGGCGGCTGGCGAGATTGCGCTGAAACAAAGTACGTCTTGTCATAGGTTGTGATTGCGCGGTGTACTTATGATTAAGTGACCTCATTCTACCTTATGTAGAAGCGGAAATCGAGCCATGGGTGAACCCTCTCCTCGAGCGGTTGCTCCCTCTCCTGCGCGATGCCAAGCGTGACCACACACCACAAGCCATCACCGAGAATGCGGCCATCACTATCGGTAGGCTGGGTCTCGTGTGTCCTCAGCTCGTCGCGCCACATTTGTCGATCTTCATTGAACCATGGTGCGTAGCAATCTTTTGTCGTCGTGAAGTGCTGCTGGAAAGTACTGACGTGTCTCCCCAATGTCCCAGGTGTGAAGCTCTCCGGAACGTCCGCGACAACCTCGAGAAGCAGAGCGCATTCTTGGGTCTCTGCCGCATGATCGAGTTGAACCCTACGGGTGTTGTCAAGAGCTTTGTGTATTTTTGTAAGTTCATAGTACTTTGGATTATATTCCCTTTTTGACCCGTCGTGCTTAACAAAGTATACTCTCTTTTCTGCAGGTGACGCCGTTGCTCGATGGAACCAAGTATCGCCGGAGCTCGCGCAGAGCTTTGAATCGGTATGTGCTCTTACTGCGTCAAATGCATCCCGTCACATATGCCTGCTTTGCTTACCATTATTGCCCTCTTTGATTTGCTAGATTCTCGTCGGATTCAAGAATGCCTTCGGAGAGCAGTGGGTGGTCACATGGTCCAGCATCCCCCAAGCCATCAAGGACACGCTTACGGAACGATATGGTGTCTGAACAAGCAACATCCACGGTGATCATCCCAAACACCTCCCATTCAACCTCGTGCGGATCGAATAGCTGCGCGTCTCTTTTTATCTAGTCGTTTTATCTAGTCGTGCCTCTTCACCATCGCCCAACCCTTTGTTCCCTAGCTCCCCCTCATTGACTTCACTAACCCGCTGATCCGCCGCCTTGCCATACGGGCAATATTCTTGCATCCCTCAGCCCAGAAGCAAGGTAGTAAGATTGCTTTTTACATATATATTTCTTCTCGATGCTCATTTTTTTTTGTGATGGAAGGTTGTTTGATGGACGTTTTGAGGGGGCAGTCTTCACGCGTCCCACCCAGGTTCCCACCCAGTCCCTCCAATCCCGTCAAGTTCACTCACCATCAAGACGCTTTATAGACAGTACAGGTACAGATGGCCATCGTGTCGTCTCATCCTTGAGAGAGAAATGGCACGTTTCAAAGGATAAACGCATAACGCCTATCTGTACATACACTCGGTGACCGTGATCGATACCAAACTTCTGTTTGCTGCCAAACCTTGCTCAGTCAGTTTCCCACGGAACTCTTCAAGCTTTCCTGCCGCCAACAAGGAGCTACAGAGTAACGACGTGGGACGAAGAGCACAACGATGCCTGTCCCCGAGAGCCCGTTGTATCCAGGTTTCATCGGCGACCTCTCCAGGTTCTGCGATTTGGACGTGCTTCGCAAGCTCGCGCGCATCTTTCCAGCTTCCGAGTTCCCAATCGCTCGATTGCATCGCCGTTTCCGAACGTTCTTTGACGATTACCTTTGCATACCGTCGCCGTCAGAAATCGCAGCGAGAGCGGCATCATGGGAGCCGGTGAACCGAAACTTTGACCACGTCGCGGAGAGTCCCGATGGAATAGAACCGCCACTTTCCGCAGAGGAATACCTTCTGAAGATATACCTGTCCCGGCTCCAGGACTTTGCTGATCGGTTGGAGACTTGCAAGGACATACTGTCTGCGAACATGGTGTCTCCGGAAATCGGCTCTACTGGTGCCAAAGTATTGCTCTCGCGTCGACTGGCGGTGTCAAACGATCAGTACGCTCTGCCCCCCGATGCCGTCCATCATGTTCTGCACTCCGTCGTATCCATCCCGAAGGCGTCGATGGCGTCGAAAGCGTCTGATGCAGGCAGTGCTGTTGGGGAATGCACCCTGATATACCTGGAAGCTTGCGCTCTCACGCCGGGCGATTTCACTCACGGATCTGCGTCTCTACGTTGCTTTCGCGGAGGAACCCGACACGGCATTTGAGGTGCTCGAAGTTAAGGAGAGAAACATGGGATGCAGGAGAAAATGCGGAGCGCCGTTCCGGAACTATGCGCTTAGACCTGTTCAAGCGGGCTTGCGAATTTATCTTTGGGTCGCTGAGCATCCCTCTGGATATTTCTGTAGACCACCTCTTCCGCCTCTGGTGGCCACTACTGTTGCCATTCGTTCATCGCGATGCAATCCTGCTTGCAGGGTTATGGCCGAATACTGATGGTGGGATGCACACAATCAGCATTTTCGATGACGAGGAGAGGCGTCGGGAAATCCGAAACTGGCGCTCTCAGCTTAACATTCGAACGTCAAATCACAGCACCGATGGAAACTATGTGAAACCTAGTTTGAATTGGGGCGATACTGAGAATGATCTGTGTACAGCCGAAATCGATCGTATTTGGAATGATTTGGAAAGAACGCTGTTCGGTCGCGCTCATTACAATCTGTCAATATCGACGCATCTGCTGGATTCGCTTATCAGCACTATCCGCAAAATGCAGTGGCGGGCTCGTAACAGTTGGCCTCTAAGTATTGAAGGAAAGCCAGAAACGTACGGAACACTTTCCCTGGCGTCAGCGTTCGCCAAGGATACGAAGCCAAGTGACGAAGTGGCACAACCCGCCTTAGACCTGAACCGGATGCAAACCGCGCTGCCCGGCTACGACGCTTGGATACAAACCAGCAACATCACCGTCGTTGACGGCCTCTCCACGTCGGGGTTGGTCACGGCGTGTGCCACCTTTGACCAAGTGAAGGTTGTGTTTGACATGTCTTGCGCAAGCTGCTCAGGAGATGCGACCCAGCTTTCGCCAACACGCATCTCTTTTGAAATGTCCTACTTCTGGAGGGATGGACCTGGCCCAATCCTTCTCGAGAATCACATGTGCATAGTCGCCGACGTCCCTGCGGTGGACGAAAAACCAGCCACTAGAATCACGCTCATAGACACAAAGTGTTCGGCGAGGGATGCGGGTCATGATCACCGGCGCTGGCCTGCTATTGTAGACCTGATGCATGAACTTGGGGTCAGGGTCCCTCACAATGCTCCAAAACCCGAAACCCTCTCGCCTCGTACAAGGTACACACCGCATATTGGGTGGACACCAGACAACTTTTTCCGCTGGCTAGTCGCATTTTGCTGCACCGCCTTCCCTCACGTTCTCATTCAGTACTTCGACCCTGATTTGGAGTTCGGACTGATCGATATTTCGCCAGTGGCCGATGACGGAATCTTGAACGTTGCGGCTTATGCGGTGTGGCATGACCCTATAACGATTTGATCGCGGTTCACCACTTCCGCATCATGTTGGGCAGGTCATATCTATACCTACTTCGTCCTAATAATTCTTCAAAGCACATTTTATAGTTAGGAGATGACAGGCACATCAAATGCATGAGTAGAATCCCTCCGCGGCCAAAGGGCATCGGATGAAGCCATTTGAAATGGAGGTCGTTTCCTTCCATCATGGCGAGCATTAGTTGGAACTAAAGACGAACGGCACCATCTACCAGCCTTACGACCACCGTAAATCTCCCCCAGCGAGAGGCTGGTCCTGCTCATTTGCTTGTGGACCACGCCACCTTGTGTAAGTCCGTCGTTGCCGAAGCTGTGCCGCCGCCATCCGGCAGGCGTTCCCAACCAAATATCGAGGCTATCCGTCCGAAATCTCCTTTCCGAGCTGATAAGACATGCGCTGGAAATCAAAATCGAATTTGAATCGGAGGGAAGTATGTCGAGAACCTCACGTGTGCCTCGTCGGACCGCCGGAGCTTGGACTGCGACTTTTGCAAAGGCTTGCATGAGATCTGGATTTGAGACATCGGTTTTGCTAACGGCGCAGGCGTTATCACTATATTTGGTTCTGGTTGTTGAATGTTCGGGCTCTCGTTTGTACGGTAGTCATTGTCGCTGGTACTGCTAAAATCCTCCGATAGCGTTTTCGTCGCTGAAGCTGGTAACGAAGCCCATCGCAACGTTGCTGAGTCCTGTCTTCGGGCAAAGTCGCCCATCGGTTATTTGTGCCAACACTATTTTTTGATGGCCTACCTTCAAATACAGCCTCACGCACCTTTCTGCGGTTTGCGGAGAAACCACCACCTAAGAGGCTAAGACAATGGACTTTTCATCCTATAAAGAACGACGTAATGAGTTGGACCTTTTCCAGGGGACCCGTTGCTACTCGTTGGTTGACGCTGATGATAATGAGTCCTCGGACGTGGCTGGCTGCATATGCAATCCCTCTGGGGTGCAAACACTGCAGATCGTTTCACGCGTTTTCTTTACTCATGCGGGCTATGACATCACGCGTGCATCAGAGAAAAGGCGGGGAACCCTTAATTACGGGACTGACAGCACCATCGTCGATCTCCCGATCTCCAATTCCAACAAGGGACCCAAATACGTCGACGTAATCACATAGCATTGTCATTAGGCCGGAAAAGGTGTATGCTACAGCAATCGCTGCCTCCCGCGCAACTCTAAAGGAACTCTCAAAGGACATAAAAAGGCGGGACGTCCCCCCACGGAGCCCTTCTGACTTCCGGAAAGCAATCGCACACCTCCAAGTTCCGCTAAAAAAACAACATCCTCGTCCTTTCTTCAAACGCTCCGAAACTTTATTTTCGCAACCAGAAACAATTAATCATCATGGTCCAAACGGCAGCAATTCTCCCAAGGCCCTCTATCTCCGCACCGTGCACTTGTATCTGGGCCGCCCTCGACGAGCAACGTGAGGACCGTGCCGACGATCAACACGAGCACGAGCAGTCTACCTTCAGCCAGGTCAAGCACACGCTCAACCCGCTCAACGCCATCTCTTCCATCCCTCTCTTTGGCAACAAGAGCGATAACGCTGCCGAAGACGTTAGCATCTCGCCCGAGGACCTCCCGCACACTTCGCCAAGGAGCCCTGTTAGGGATGAGTCTCGTGCCACTCTGCCTCCTCACGTCGGTGCTTCCGCTGGTCGCAAGTCCAACAAGGTCGCCATTGCAAACAGGCCTGACCGCATCCCCATCATCGTCGACCCCAAGTTTGGAACTATCCGCAGCGACTCGACCGAGAGTCGTGCGACCGTCTCTCGTATGGAAGCGAAAGCTGAGATCTTGAAGAAGAGCGGATGGCTCGGAAAGGCCCGTCCCTTCAAGCTGCTCGGAAAGGCTCCTGAGGTCAAAGTCGGAGAGTTGATCAGTTACCGAGAGGATCTGGTCTACATCTTGGACGTAAGTTGTGCATTACAATCATTGCATTCAACCGCATGAGCAATTCGCATTCTCATCATCACACCCTCTCCTTCCCAAACGCAGAGCCTCATCCCATCCCGCCGTCTCCACGACCAGCACTCCACTCACCCTCCATCCGTCCTTCCCGTGCCCCACACGCCTCTTTGCCCCACTTGCCAACAGAACCTCGCCTACTCGCTCTTTAACACTCCGGCGGCGCACAACACTTTCGTTCGTGAATCCGCCACCTCTGCGTTCTTGGCTCTCTTGGATGATGCTACCGCTTCGTTGAAAGGTTCCCTACCGCTCGAACACATCACTCACCATCAGCTGGACTCTATTCTTCGAAGGGAGCTTGCTGTCGTTGGTGAGTAGGAGTAGGAGTTTGAGCGTGCCGTTCAGCTTCCCATTCGCCTGGCACTCATTCAATTCATTTTCTCCCTGCAGAATGGCGAGTCGCGGCCAACCTGGCGAAGTTCCACAAGAAGACCGGATTCCTCAAGGAGTTCCCCGTCCGCCTAGGTAAGCGTGCGCACCACTCTCCTTTCACTCTCAACACAGCCGTAACCCAATCACGCACCTCCTCTAACTCAACCTCTCTCCCTTTCAGGCGAATATGGGCAATTCCAGGTCAACGTCAAACCCCCCGGCGCACCCGACGGCATCGTCAAGAAGGTCGGCAACAAGCTCAAGAGCGCCGTCGGCTTGGGATCCGCCGGTCCTTCGGGCGAAGTGCAGGGTCCCTCCGCCGCCAGCGAGGACAGCTAAACCAGTCAAACCATATCGAGGAGGCTCCCCGTATTCGTTGAGAGACCTCCGACTGCCATTGCGATGAGGAAGGACATATTTTCGAGTTGGATATATATTCGCTAGGACTTTTTGAATTTTGGACGTGTTTTCGTGAACCACGTAACATGTATGATACAACAAACGAAATTTTGAATACATTTGATAGCTTCTACTTTGTTGCGCACCTACCTTCAGTAATGCCGGAGAACAAAGGGCACGATAACTGGCTGATCGTGGCAAAAGGACACCGACACACTAACTGGGAGCCGGAGATGCTGGACGGCCGGGCAGACGTGAACACCGTCGACAGCTGTACGCTGGTGTACGCTGGTGTATGAAACCTTTCAGGGCTCCGACGCTCCGACGCGCGATCCCGCCTTCTCCAACGTGCTGCCGAAAGGCGGGATTCACTTTGTTCGCCTTACGATGACCTTCCGAAGGCGAGGCACAACAGTCACTGTTTGAGACAGATCTCCGTTTAGAGCAGCTGTGCCTCCTGCCTCGGTTTTCTGCAGCGTAAGTGGATACTCAGCGCATTTTTCTCCTCACGTTTCCGCAAGAGTCAACGTCGACGGGGATTTCTCCGGGGCTAGCCGGGCTTCGAGCGTTTCAAGCGTTGAGGAGTCGGCGCCGCCCTCGCCCATATCGGCGAATTCTACGCAGCCGCCCTCGCCGACAACGCCTCCCTGCTGAACCATACGAGAGACGCTTTAAGCCACGGAAGTTTGTGCTCGGGAAGGTTATGTAGTACCTCCTATAAACAAACCTCATAAACTAGGGGTCGGAAGTGTAATTCGAGATTTTTATGTGACATTTCCTTGATATACTTCAGGCCTGCGCTAATCATCCTCCATCTCCATCTCCATACCCTCCGCAACACCCATACCGCGCGCATCTTGCCAAAGCATTTCTGATATCCCCAAAGAAGCGTAACATACCGCTGAGGATTGTCGTGGGCGACGCGTATGACGGTGAGGCCCGTGAATATACCAAGGGCGGTCGAGAGCGGGGTGAGAAAAAGCGACGAGAATTCTGGTGACCACCATTTCATTTCCTTTCCCCATCCTGCGGACATGCAAGCAATCAAAATCAGTGTCGGAAAGATCAGGGTAATGCCCACAGCAGTATATCTTGCGGATTTGCCTACCTCAATGTCATTGTAAGAGGGGTTGCATTTCTGACGTAAATTTGCTCGAAGTCGCTAGGTACGTACTGGCTGGAAGTCCTTGTTGCATACGCACAGTCTTCTGCTTCTCTTTTTCAAGCTGCTCGGCCTTTGCCAACACGGCCTCCCCGTTTATCCGTTTCTTATCTATAAGATAGCCTTGGTACGCATCCGCCTCGGAGATGGTAGTCGGAAGGCTTTGCCGGTAGGCTTGGAAAGTAAGTTCGACGGGCTGGGAGGTAACCATGACTTCGTTGGTAATGCTTGCTATAGGAGAGGAAAAACAACGAGGAAGGAATGTTATAAAAAATCAGGCGCGTGGCGCAGAATAAACATACAAGCCGGATCACGTGGATCTCGGTTGTGCGTTCCCCTGTTCCCTGATGCTTATTACCAGACCGTTTATACAGCCCGCAACGACAACGAGTTCGCCGCTAAAACGAGTAGCCACGGAATTTTGGTACTCGTTCTCGTTGCAACGTTTATACAACCCGTCTCAGCTTGCAACGAGTAGTAAAGCACACTCACCTCTACCATCGCAGCCCATCTCGCAATCTCATTCCCACCTCCGCCCCCAATCCCAACCCCAATCTTGAAATGCTTGGCGGTAACGACACAGACAGCAATGCGGAAAGCCTGCCGCCCACGCCAGCTGCCTCAGCAAAGCGACGCCAGCGTCCAACCATTCGTCCTGTTCACGACATTGCTCTCTTGAAAGAGGCCATCGCGATCTTCCGTTACGGCAAACCACGGTCGGCAAAGCAGGAGGCGTGGATGCAGATCGCTCACAACAACAACACCGCAGTTGAGGCTACATTGAGAGTCTGCACCCTTATTTTAGTCCTATGAAACCAGCGACAATGAATATGTTGGTGGCGGAGACTATGTACCCTATTGGTATGTGGATAGCTTTTTTGGACGCGTACATACATGTCATTCACTTGCGTCGCATTTGCGACTGGAAAGTCGAGGGATACCACAACCTCATGTCAACGACCGGGCGTGGTCCGTGTCCGTGCGGTATTATAGCCATTTGGTGCCTACCCGAATCGTCATTGGCCCTATGCAGCGGCAGCGGAAGTCGAACTGCGGCTTACCGCACGATCTTTATCTAGAATGAACGGCGCGGGATCCCCCCATCCTAACACTAATGCGGTCGCGACCGAAAGTTCCAAATTTCCACGATCGCATCTCCCGTACGGAGATCTTGGCTTGCTTTCAATGCTTTCCGATGTCCGAGATGTCCGCCGCGAGACTTGGATGTCTGGCATTGGTTCAACGCGTAAGTTTCAGAGTTTCTCGCTAAGACCACAAACTTTTTCGTGTCGCCCCATGTCGGCCAGGGTCCAATCCTGTTGCTGTCACTACCCTCTCACAACGGCTCGTTTTTCGGTCAGCGGTTCTGGAAAAATCTGGGAAATGAACGCTTGCTCGGCCGTGATGGTCGTACGGCATGTACCCCACCTGCGTGCAAATGGATACGACAGCGTCATGATGTGTTGCGGGCAGTGGGATGAGGACGCGAGGATACTGCAGTAGCGTAGGAGGAACGACAGCTACGACAACGCTTCTAACGGGCATATGAGATGCATTGAAAAAATGCGGGGTATATAAAGAGGACGGCAAGCTGTCCAAGAACTTCCCGCTCATTAACAGACCACATTCTTCAACGATCTCGATACCCCCAATCACGATGCGAGCCTCCGCCCTTCTCTTCACCTTTGCGCCCGCCTTCTTGGGTCTGATCTCTTCGGCTAGCGCTGGTCCTTTGGACCGTCGTGCGACTGCTTGCGGTGCTGGGTAAGCAATTTGATGAGTCGGTTGCGGCGTCCGATTTGATCCATTACTCAATTGTCTCGTTCCTCTCATTTCAGATTGACACCTTGCGGCAGGGATTGCTTCCGGGCATCCGAAGGTCTCTACCACTGTGAGAACGATGTGTTGAAGCAAGGCCCCGGACCGGCAAAGCCGCCAACCAACCCTCCGAACACGCCGCCGACCACCCCTCCGACCACCCCGCCCACCGGCAGCCCGCCTCCTGCCAATCCCGGCGGCCATACAATCACCGTGGCCAACAAGTGCCAGGAAGACATCTGGATCGGAATCCAAGGAGACCCACTTCCCCGCGACGGCGGCTTCTTCCTCCCTCGCGGCGGTTCAGACAACATCGCGGTCCCTGCAACCTGGACCGCCGGCCGCATCTGGGCACGCACAGGCTGCAAAGACCAAGGCGGACATCTCGTCTGCGAATCCGGTGACTGCGGCGCGTTCGCCAACGGCTTCGGCGTCGCATGCAAGGGGATCGGCGGCCAACCGCCCGCAACCCTCGCCGAGTTCACCCTACAAAGCGGCGGCAAGACCGACTTTTACGACATCTCCAACGTCGATGGGCACAACATCGGCGTCAAGATCGAGTCGTTCGGGACCACCGTCAACAACCCTGGTCTCGGCAAGTTCAACTGCGGGAACCCCTCATGTGCGATGGATATGAGCAAGTGTCCGCCGGAGCTGACCCGCAAGACGGCGAACGGTCGCTTGGTGTGTCTGGCTATCTCGGCTGCCGCCAGAGATAACGCGCTCAAGTCGGCCTTCCCCGAACTCCAGGCCATCTTCAACAACCCCGACACTCTCTCGCTCGTCTCCTGCTCTTGCGATTGCGGTCCCAAATGCGGCTGCACCGACCCTCGCTCCAAGCACTGCTGCTCGCCGTATAACAACGACCCCAACGAGAGGGGAGGCAAATGCAGGGTTGAGCAGTGGCCCGTTAGCCACAGGCCCGGAGCCGGGAGCGCCTTCCCTGCACGCTATGATCAGGTCTTCAAGAATCAATGCCCTGATGCGTACTCGTGGCAGTTTGACGACTTGAACAGTACGTTCCAGTGCTTGAACGCGAATTACAGGGTTACATTTTGCCCTTGAAGGACATTCTCGAGTAGATGTTAGTTTGCAGATAGATGGCGGGAGGGTGCATAGTCAAAAGGAGATACTCTACCCTCATTTCGGTGTTCGGCTTCGCTGTCCGGTTATATCCCTGCCCCTCCCGTCCGTCCCTCCTCATGTAATTGAAAGTCGAACGACGGCATACGGTAGTACATTGTAGTAATACACATACCTTCCACATAAATCATCAGAATGGCCCTCAAGTTGTGAGCAGATTCTCGTCGTCAGCAGCCCTCAGGTGTCGCCTATCCGCATAATGCATCCATCTTCCTTACGCGGAATCCCAAAGGAGTGAGTTGATCTATCCGGCTCGTCGGCAACCAGCCGCTACGCACGGACCAGCGTCCGAGAATACGAGAAATCCCGCGACGACCAGGGCGATGCCAGCGTATACCAATATCGTAACTCGGTGCTCGGTGCCACGCAAGAGCGCCATCTCTCCGTGCCATTATCCACATCACGAGGACCGGTCTCAAAGGTCCCGCTTGTCATGCAGTCATGCGTCTCACCGCCCAGTCATGCATGCGGAAAGAGGGGGCTTTCGCATCGGCAGGATTCTGGTTGGTAGATCGCCGTCCCACTGCAGATACAGTTAGCACACAACAGCTGTGCCTTCAGTCCTTCCGCTAAAAGCACCAGGTGTTGTGGTTTGTGAGTGGCACCGATCTCTTTCCAACACCTTCAGACCTTTCAAGAGAATTGCGGACCCTAACCACTACTATAAGTACGCTGTATATACACCTGCAAGACAATCGCCCCGGCGGGATGCTGGGCGGGATGCCGCCTAAGGCACTACCAAACAGCCGATTCAATCTATCCGAAACAGTCCCCTCCCCTTCTTCCCACTACGCCAAAGCCCTTCCCTGCCCTGACCGCTGACCACGCGTCTTACGTAAACGCCTATGCACGATTCATGCGCAACTCCATACGGGTTTTTTTTTAATTTCGGTGGGGACGCTGGGTGTGCGTGCCGTGTGATATCCGTTGCTGCCACATGGAGTTACAAAGCGATTTCTTTCGCCTCATATTTGGCCCCGTCATTGTTTCGTCTCTGAAAAGCCAACAATTAATCAATTAACAACCATCTCAAATCACATTGGAGAGATGTGGAGTGCACGAAAACTACGAAAACTAAGAGAATTAGGAAAACTTACCCTTTGCAGCATATACCCCGCTATAGTACCCCGCGTAGTACCAGGCCAGCACGACGTTCGCGAGGTCGGGGTCTGATGGGAGTGGTGGTGCTATACAAAAGTGAGCACAACGTGAGTTAGTTTGTTCAAGTAGTGTCACTGGAGATGGAAATGCACGGAAACTTACCCATCGCTGCTGTTGTTGCAGCTGTTGTTGCTGCTGTTGATGACATAGATGCGGGTGTGGCATCCCCGCAGGAGGGGCATTGATGCCCGGCATGTGTCGCGTGTGTAGGGCCTGGGGTGTGAATGTGCTCGGTATATTGATTCTGTCCGTTGGGTGCGTTGTATGCGGTATCAGCGTGCGGCTGTGGTGGTGGGGCGCTGTCGGGTGACTGTGATGCCGTCCCGGGCTCCTCCACCCGCAACAATTGGATCCCCGCACACCCGCTGTTCTTTGGATTCTTCCTCCCCATCGGTACCGGGTCACCTTTTACCGCCGGTGGAGTAGCGGGCTTATGTACCGTTCTATCGCCGACAGAAAGAATTAGCGCCGTGTCTTCCATTCCCGCATGATGCAACGAATGATAGAAAGCTCACCGACGATTCTTCCTCAACCCCCCCGTCGGCGGTTTATCACTATGAAACATCTGAAACTCCCGCACAGCAGCATCCCACGCATCAATCAGCGCCGCATCGTCCCATTGCTCTGCGTGGAGATCCTACCCCCCCAAGCAAAAATACAAGAAATCAGCCCCACTCACGCCCTCCCACTCCCTTCCGAGTCGCATTCGGCGTACCTCTCTGGAAAAAGCCTTCTTCACTCCTTTCGCCCCATTCCTATTTCCATTCCCCCCGTTCTTCCCCTTCTTCCATCCCCCACTGCTCACTTCCTCGCTATAGGCACTCCCCTCGACATCTGCGCGTGTGGCCTCAATGCCATTTGTGGGCTCAGGTGGTGCTGTGTTCTCAGAAGTAGGTATGTCGTCCTCCCCGTCCCATTCGCCTTCTTCTGCGTCGTCGTCATCGATTGGGGCGGGCGCGGCGGGAGCGATTGCGGGTTCGACTGTGGTTGTCATGCTGCCGGGTGGGTGGTGTGGGTGGGTATTGGGATGGAGTGGAGGGGGAATCCGAATGGGTCTGTGTTGTGAAATTAAAAGGGTTTGAGTGTCGAAGGTCGGAGCGGGGAAGTCGAGCGTCAATCCTTCCCACAAAGTCCAAAAGGGCGAGGACGCGCAACGTCGTTTATGTTGACCTGCTTGCTGACCTGCTTGTATGGCAGAGTGAGCTCGGGAAAGACTTCCCTCACGGCCAGGGAGAATCGGAAGTTTCTTCCTCCAGCGGCATCGGGACAAGGCGCCGGCACGGTATTCAGCGATGGGCCCCATTCTCCCCCTTGAGGCCATCATAGGCGTTGTTCGTGCCTACTACGTGTTCGCCACCTTCTTCATCGTCGTCCTCGTCACCGTGCCATACCTTCGCCGAACCCTCCTCGCCTACGGAAAAGCCACAGCTGACCGCTCCCCACCAAAGCATTTCAGCCTCGAGCAAATCACGGTTCGCAAATCTTGGTTCTGGCACTTCTACGCCCTGGGACTGCCCTGGACCTGCACCTTGCTGTTTTTGTATCTGAAGCCAGAGAGCGGATTCGTCACAAGGGAGGCTTTTGACAGGAGTGGAAGTGGGAGGGGGCAGGTTGGAGCGGGATATGTGCAGCCGCCCATTGAAACGGTGCTGGCGCTTGCGATGATGGTTGCACAGACGGGACGACGGCTGTATGAAAACTTTTACGTGCATGTGCCGAGCGAGGCAACTATGCATGTAGCGCATTATGTGCATGGATTGGCATATTACTTTCTGACGCCGATTGCTGTTGGCATTGAGGGCTGGCGACGGGCCGAGCGGAGTCTTGGATGGACAGACCTGCGTTTTCGACATGTTTGTGGCATTGCCCTGTTTGCCTACGGCTGGTATGAACAGCACCTGGCACATGTAGCTTTGGCTGATTTGCGAATCCCGGGAAAGAAGAAGGGCACGGCGACATCAACAACAATATCGACCAGGAACGTCTACGCCCAGCCCAAAGCACGGTGGTTCAAGCACGTCTCTTCACCTCACTACTTCTTTGAGATGGTGATATATCTGTCATTCTGCGTACTGACAGGTTTTGAGAACCTGACTTCCGCTCTGGTGTTCGGCTATGTCGTGATTAGCCTAGGAATCGAGGCAGACCAGTCGTGGAGATGGTACAAGGCTAAATTTGCAGATGAGGTGCCGAGGAACTGGAAAAGGTTCATACCCTTCGTTCTGTGAGCGACGATCGTATCGTTTCTATAGACCTTCCGTCGCCCAGACTGATAGATGTCTTCAACTTCTAGATGCGTATAGTATCCTGTAGATTTCAGAATACTACTACGCATCGCGTCGGACGATAATAGAATCTTAAATATCCATTTCAATCAGAGGCAATGGCGAATGTATGCCTCAAGTCCGTAGAAGGTCGTCCTCGTAATGAAAATAATGGCCGAGCCCCTGGAGTTTTGAAGCCTTGCACCGTCGCATCCTCGTCGAGATCATGTCTGAAAACGTCTTGCCACATTGGCATTGCTGTCGATCACTTCCTGCGTTAGCTCCTCCGCATGTGGGCGTTCGTCTCCCATGAACTCTTCGACAACAACATCCACAGCTCCGAAGCCGACGGGCATGACAAAATCGATAAATGAAGACATCGGGTATTCGAACCATATGCCGTCCCCAAAACGTAAGAAGCTTCAGTCTCGGGCACTCGATCAATGTAAAGTAAATACTACGGACGTCGTTAGTCCCGCGGAGGGGCCAGCAAAAACGTTCCGGCATGGCGAGAGTGGTAAAGCGGTTTAGCTGAAATCCTTGAGTAGGCCTCGTGCCGGGTGGTACGACGGTTGTACATTTACAAACTCATGGCGGCCGCAAGTGGATGTGATACCGCAGGTGATCCTATATAAACCTGCTCTGGACGTTGGCCCCTGAGCCTAACCTCTTGCAGTGCAAACTTCATCGTGCACCGGGGCTTCATTTTGTCCCGGCGCTCACTCTCATCGTACTTGCACCAATCACTCCACAACTTCCACAACCTGGTTTGGCCGACGTCCGCCTGTCAAGCCCGGAAGCAGCGTCCCATCGGTTGGTGCCAACTGCCAACGGTGTGTGTGTGTGTTTTTTTTCAACCAACACGCGGAGGAGGCGACTGCACTAAGCCGATTGTCATTTTCTGAACTTCCTCAACCACGAGGTGTCCTAACAGACGACGAGGACAACTTGAGGGCTAACATTTTTGAGAGAAGAGTTTTATTCAATCTGATACTAAATCAATCTATTTCTAAAACATTTGGAATTGTCGGGGAATGTATGCGCGGTTGCTGAAATCTAGCCTATCAGCTATGCTTCTAAAATCTATCTGCCTATGGCCTTACGCTTCTATTGTGTTCACCACGCCTTAAGACTTGCTACTTAGCGGGGAGACCCATTGCTGGTGCAAATCTTCTTAGCGTTGGCGTAGGTAATCGCTGGAACAAGCTTGTTGATGCATTTCTCCAACTTGTAGCTTGAGGACATTCTTTTGAGTGATTGCTCTACGCAAGGCTTGCAGTTCTCGGAGATCTGGCGTGCAGCAGAAACGCAGGCCAGACCCTGAACGACAGCCAGTGCCGTAACCACCTTGGCCGTGACAGGAAGAGATGCAAAACATGCAGTCGTTTCTCCAACGACTCCAGTGCAGATCAAGCCCTTCCACCAGTTGCATTTGGCGGCGCGGGTTTCAAGGTGGGCGAGGTTTGTTGGGGTGTCCCCTTCAACGGGGGCGGCGAAGGCGGGGGTAGCGGCCAATGCGAGGAAGATGGGGGCGATGAACTTCATTCTGGGGAAGGTTGAGACTTGATCGAACTGGTTGTGTTGAGGAGTAGCTGGAGCTGAGAGCTGGGAGCTGTTGCTGCGTTGTGTTGTTGAGTGGTGAGGTGGAAGGGAGGAGAAGTCCACCCCACCCCGTTCTTATAGACGAGGACAAGCCTGCGATGGAGATGGACCCCCTCGCGATCCCCCAAAGGAGATAGAACAGGCATCACGGCGCTAGTGCCGTCTCGTCGCGGCCTCTGAATGTTTCAACGTTGAGAGTAAGGCTCTGGCACCCGCGTCCAAAGATTCTGCAGGAAGGCCCGCCATCACTCAATTTCCCGATCGGTTAACGGCGGCGGGAAGACCCGAGTCCCTCACTTTCCCGAGCTGTCAACGACGATGTGAGGTCCCTGAAAGATCGTATCCCTGCAAATTGCAGATAGAAGATAGAACCTTTCTCCTAAAAATAGTTACACGGTATGCCGGAAGGTTGCGGCGCAGAAGCACGACAAGCAAATGGACAGCATTTCAGCGCAACCCGCTCGGTTCCAAACGGAACATGATACCCTGATAATTTTTCGGGGAGCGGGGGAGTCTTTTCCCAAGAGAGGATAGGGAAACCGGGAGAAGCCTATTTTTGACTGGTGACACTGACTGACAAGCGCGTTCTCCGCTGCGACCCCTGTCAATTTGTGCCGGGCCCCTGTCAGAGGGGCCTCCCGGCTGTCGGTACCAGGAGGTTACCGATCCCAGTACAGCCAGAAAAAAAGAATATACGGAGACATACGCCAGGAAAGAAGAGGAGTTAAATGAGGAGTGTGCGTGGCGGTGCAAACAGAAGAGATGTGCCTCTCGCTAAGGTTGCAGTCGTTCTGGGTAAGGCAAGCGGACGGAATACGGATGGGAAAGTGACATACCTTAGCAAGCGTTTTGAGACGTGGGAACAAGCCATAGCCAGTGTCAGTGATCGCCCCAATCGAGATAAGGGAGAGCGTACCTGTGTCCGAGTCCTACCATCTCGTTATGCGGGAGGAAGGTAAGACCGGGAGGGAGGGAGAGAAAAGACTTGGCGACGAGGCCCTAGGACGTATCCTGACTTTCCGGACTGGAGGCTCTGAGGACGGAGGGAGAGCAGCAGCCAGAAGCCGAAGGGGACCTACAGTACTTCTCTCACGGGACCTTTCAAACATGTGACGCGTCCCTTGTCCGGGGCCCGCCGGCTTATGGATAGAGCAACGAGAGAAATGGGTCAGCATGAGTTCGGCCATGTTAGGCAGCGACGTACCTTCTATCCAAAGATTGTCGATCTGCAGTAGGCAATAACCTGGATGTGAACAAACGTACCTGCTTATCCAAGTCTTGAGAAGAATCGGGAGAGAAACGTGATCATGAGATTCCGAGGCGAATGGAAGGGAATCGGCGGACTGGCGAGGAGTCAAGCTGGCGTAAGGGCTGGGGGAGGGTGGCAAGATGTCGAGGCGGAAGGCGAACCGATGGCGAGGGTCGAGTGTCCAAGGCGAGTGCTAATGGCGAAAGCAAAGCTATCGAATGGCGAGCTGGCGATGTGGCGAGGACCGGACACCCCGACGGATGCTGCCTACCCATCTCCCCCGAGTCAACGGTGTGGAATCAGGTCTCCGTACTTCTCGATGTCGAATTCGGCGGATCAGTCCCGTGGTGGATTGACGCATTGGCGTCTTGGATGGCGAAAGACCGCACACCCAGATGGGAGCTGCCTACCTATCCACCACCGAAGCGGTGGGGGGGGAGGGGGGGGGGGACTCAGGTCCGTCCTAGTTCTCGAACGATGTGGTGAACGTGAGGAACTTGAGGGCTGTGGCGGAATGGGCGTCGACGAAGTAGACGTTCGGTGGGTAATTTAGAGGCTGGTTGGTAATGTGGCATACCCGCACCCACGTACCGGCGTCGTAGGCATCGAGTCTTCCAATCGCCAGTCCATTCCCCAGGCCAAGAAGGTGTCTCGCCTTGCCTCTCTCCGCCTGGTCAGGAGCCGGAAATTCAGTTCAAGTCTGGTTGGCATATGCAGGGCAAGGGCTGAACTTTCAGTGCTCGATGAACCTAGTTGCTGCTTGCTTCCGGCGACGACGTTTGCGACGAGAAGGATCCGCAGAAGTACGGCGAGAGGAGTAGTAGAGTGATGCGAGGACCCACCACACGGAACCATAATGGGTCTTCGTCTCCTTCATCCAGGACCGTCCTGGGGAGAGGTCCCCTGAGAGGCAGGTTCTCCGTGTGCACATCGTTGGACAACACGTCGGCCCTTGTCACTGTCGATGGGAGGCCAGGAACGGAGCGGTAGTTCGAAAAGTCCAGGACCCTTCGGGTGGGCGGGCCAGCGGCGAGGAACAGTGAGGCGAGGGGCCGAAATGTTGGGGAGGACAGGGAGTCCGCAACGGGGGAGATGTCCGCGGGGGGGGGGGGGGGGGGGGTGGCTGGGCGGGAGGGACCGGGAGCTGAGAGAAGGGCTCTCTGGATTGTAGACCGGACGATGTGGGAGGGGACGGATGAAGGGTGAGGAGGCGAGGTGTTTGTGGAGGGGAGAAGCAAGCAGCAGCAGCAGCAGAAGTAGCATCCGCCACGCCATCATTGCACTGTGGGGAAAGGGACCGCCGAGGAGGCGGGGAGGGGGACCAGTCGGAACTAGGCATGATTGGCGTGGTGGATGCTGCTTCTGCTGCTGCTGCTGCTTGCTTCCGGCGACGACGTTTGCGACAAAAAGGAGCTGCTGGTGCTTGCTTCCGGCAACGATGTTTGCAACGAGTGGAGTGATGCGAGACCGTATTACGTAGTAGAGTGATGCGAGAGCGGTAGTAGAGTGGTAGAGTGATGCGAGGTCGATTCCTCCGCAGCAAGAAGGCCCTTTATATACGCTGAGATCAGCTATAATGCTGTGCCGAACGATGAGAGGTTTGAGAGGTTTCAGAAGGGCATGGAAGAGTTCTTTCTTGGCGAATATCCCACATATCCCACATGTCCCACATATCCCACGTATCCCATCACGGAGCAGAAGGCACAGCGGAAGGCGCAGATGGGGGAAGAAGGGATTCGTCATCCTACGTATATCCCACATATCCCACATATCCCATCACGGAGCAGAAGGCGCAGGTGGGAGGGAAGGGATTCGTCATCCTACAGAAGGCACAGCGGAAGGCGCAGGCGGTGGAAGAAGGGATTCGTCATCCTACGTACAGAAGGCACATCAGAAGGGGCAGATGGGGGGAATCCCTTCTTCCGTTGTCGTGGGACAAGAGTGATGAGCGCCAAAAAAAAAGGCCATCTTCCCCATCCTCCCCCATCGCCACGCGTCGCGCACAAGCATAAGAGAAGATAATGCACCCTCTGATAATGACCACTTACTGTTTAGTACGAAGACGAGGATAGAGCCTTGAATCATATGAATCAGGTGCACTTGGCAGCATTCACCATCATTCTCATATGATGGATCCGGGGGGGGGGGGGGGGGAACGATACGAGGATTTCATGTGATTTCCCCCCCCGTCTGATCTCAAGTTGACAAGCGGTATATATATTATAAACGTACTTATCCCTTCGCGCACAGCAGAAGGGATCCGTGCGGCCAGTAAATGTGGTGGTGGGCGGCAGAAGCGAGGGTCTGTCGAATTGAGGGGGTACGGTCGGGTGTCGGGAAAATAAGCTGCCGGTCTCTCAATAGCACAAGAAGATAGCTCGGCACGGATCCCTCTGCTGTGCGCCAAGGGATAAGTCCGTGCCTTCTGTAGGATGACGAATCCCTTCTTCCCCTACCTGCGCCTTCCGCTGTGCCTTCTGTAGTAGGAGGATTACGAATCCGTCATAGTGGGTGGGACAAGAGTGACGAGCGCCAAAAAAAACGACCATCTCCCCCATCTCCCCCCCAATCGCCATGCGTAGCCATCCCCCCCCCCCGCCCCCCCATTATCACGCGTAGCGCTCAAGCATACGTATATAAATAACGCGGACGCCCGTCCCCAACTCCTCAACTTTACACCCATCCTGCACCGAAAACCTGCTAATGACCACGTACTACAAAGACAAGGACAGAGCCTTGACGCCGGACGAACTGCGCAAGGTCCAGCAGAAGGTGCAGGATTGGTGGGCCGCTAATACCCCGACGGAGGTGAGACCTGTTGTGTTGATATCACCCCCCATCATCTTCCCCAAGGATGCTTTGGATTCTGGCGACCGAGAGGAGGGTTTCCTGCCAACAGCAGAGATGAAAGAAGATTTGGGGAAATTATCGCGAAAGGGTTTGTTGACGTTGATATCGAAGAGCCCTGGTAAGTATCCTTGTTTGCTGTTCCGTGAGGATTCTGAATCTTGGACCGGAAGGCCAGATGTCGAATGGAAGTCGGGAGGCTGTCGGGAACTGGACAAATGACGGAGACTGTGATGCAAAGCGAGAGCGAAACAGACGATCCGAACAGAACCAAACGTGGGTTGAAGGACAAATACGGTGAACAGGCAAAGACTGCGAAGACTGGGATGGTCGAGTTTGACAAAGACCGAACACAGGAAAAGTACCGCCTACATATCCCCAACGGAATCCGGTCTGAAGGAGTCCTCGAAGCGCCGACGGCCAATGCGAACGACCAGGCCGTGACTCGAAGCTTGAGAACCGATAGCCTTTGCGAGAACCGGGCATGACTTGGGATGGGCAGACAGGTTGTAGACGCGGCATGGATGAGGAAGGATCGCATCCATCTGGGGCTGGAAGGCTCGGGGGAAAAGCACTAACAAAGAGTGCTGGCAGGAGTGCCGGGATGGGTGATACGGGCTTGCCTTTTCTTCCACGTGGAGTGCGAACGACGATGAGCGGGAAGGAGATTGAGCGAGACCGTGACACTCTGGTTCGGAAGTGGCAAGTAGGAGATGAGCAAGCGATGGTAAAACCCCGACGACGACGAAAGCGATACCAGGACAGCGTTCAGCGAGCGAGATATGGAGAAATACGCCGCGGGAAAGGGTGAGAGATAGGTTGAGCGAGAACGAAGAACTGAACGGCTCTTGAATACTTGCAAGAACGGTCGGCGAGGTGCGTTCCAACTTCCTTGACAGAGCCGGCCCAACACCTAGACGGGGCCGTGCTGTGGCAGAGTGGTTGGCGAGGGTTATCGTGAGGGGGTGTGCTTAGGGCATAGGGGACAACCCCGTCATAATTCAATGGTCCGACGCGCCTGTCAAAACATTACGTATGCATCAAGCAATGTCAAAATCCACGGACCGTGCTTTATACGAAAGGGGCACCGGTTCTTTCCATCATTTGACACAGCCGTCGATGCCCCAAGGTTTCGGGTTTGGACCTACCCTGTCATGGAATTAGGGTTGGGGATTAGGGTTATCACCGGGTTAGGGTTGGGGCCGACATACGCGGCATCCGGTGCTCGGTTTTCATCGAACTCGCCCCAACTGATTCATGGAGAGGTTTGGGCCAGGACCGTAAATGGTCACCGCGCGTGTGGCAAATCGGACATGCCCGTGCGATTGCGATCGCCAGCACACAAAGGTCTGTGCCTGGACAACCGCAGAGCAAAGTCGAGATGCACATGGGCAGAACACAATTCAAACAACGTCAGAAGAACAACGGGCCACCCCAACAGACACGCAAGGGCACAAGAAGATGGTTTGCGCGACGGGTGCGGTTCCAAACGCACTCTCCGGCTGCATGGTGCAGCAGCTGTCCAGCGACGATGTGGGTGGCGGTGCTGGTGATGCCCTTGTTGGTCTAGGGCGCGGAAGGAGCGGCGGCGCTCTCGTCGATCGAGTTGGCTGAGCTGGCGGGAGGGGTGCGATGGGCGTGGAGTGTGTCCTTCAGGTCGTTCCCCTGTGCGCGAAACTTGTCCGTCTTGATGAGGGCCGTGTGGGGGTTCATGCGGAGGGGAGGCGGGGTTGGTGGTGCCGGTGGTGTCCGTGAATCATGCAGTGAAGACAGTCAGTCAAGCATCGATTAATGCCCAACCCCGCCCCGCAATGTCGGGAGTCACCCCAACGAAGGGTTGTTACTCAGCGTGGAGCCAAACCAGTGTCCCAGCCTCACTCGCTCCGTCAACCCTCCCTGCATCTGAGGGGCCCAGTATCATATGACCCGCCTGTCGCAGGCGCATCCCCCACCACCAAGGGCATGCTACTGAAACGAACATCCATCCGCAGCCCCCAATGCACAGTCTTGCCGGATCGAGGTGCCGTTCCGACCCGCTCTTCCGAAGTTCGTGATGAGGACCGAGGTGCTGTGCGAGTGATGACATTCGACGCCGAAAGCAGCAGAGACGCCCCTGTGTTTGGCGAGAGAGATGGGGGCCCGGCCAGTGTCGTCGCTTGGATACAGCGGTCGGAAACCGCCCTCTCCATTTTTCTTCCGCTGCTTATACATACATGATTCCACCCCGTATCGTGTGCGGCACCCGCGACCTTCATCGTGCCTCACACTCAAACAGCGTTCACGAAAACGCGAATGTCTCTGCGGGCAGTCTTATTGTTTGGGGATCCGCGGGGCCACAGGTCTCAACAACCCAAAAAAAAAGAACAGGATGTATGCATATGAAATTTCCGAGTGCTCAAAATGAAATGATACAAAAAAAATTCGGCCAGAACAATAAACAAAAGAAGAGAGGAAAAAAGATGCAAAAACCAGGAACTTGAGCGTGAGAGAATATGAGGGGAACAAGGCCGGAAATGGGTGGGGTGTGGCGTGGGGGGTGGGGGGTGTTCACCAAAACCCGGAGTGTCCATCCCGCTCAAGCGCACGGCACTCGGGGGTGTCCCAATCCTCATTTGCAAGATCCGCTTGCTCCCGAATGCCAATCCCTCAAACATCAATCGCATCCACCTCCCTCCCCAACCCGCTCGCCCTCCTCCTGACGCCCTCATAGAACTCCCTCGCGCCCTTCGCGCGTCCGGCCTCGATCTCCCACTGCCGTCTCCTGCGTTCGTTCTCGCTGAGGATGCCCATGAACTGCGTCTGGAACCCGCTCATGGCCGTGTGCAACGAGCGTTTCGTCGTCTTTGATATCCGCGTGACGTTGTCTTCGATGAGGTGGTTGTCGGTTGTGAAGAGGGTGCGGAAGTGGCGGAGGAGTTTTGTTTGGATGGTGTGGGAGAGGGAGGAGAGGGTGTAGAGGAAGTAGCCGACGCCTGGTTGAAAACGCGGGGGGGTTAGTGCGTGGGGAAATTATCAGATTTGGAAATATGATGACATATTGAGGGACGTACCAGCAATCGTGATCCCCGCAAACGCCAACCTCGCCGTCCCGCGTCTCACAACGCCCATCGCAACACCCCTCGAGTACCCCACCAGCCCCGCAACGACCACAGCCACACTCGGGGCATAGTCCCTCACAAGCTCCAACCGATCGGCGGAAGTCAACAGGTCGCCTTCATCCCACGGCACGGCGACATGGAACCCGTCTTTCGACGTTGAGGAGGGGGGGAAGGCGGCGTCGACGGCGTGGATGTCGATTTGGGGGGGCACGGTCATACACGTTTGGGCGAGGTTCGCAATCTCGACTAAACATTCCCGGGACCGTTGTGTCGCGTTCTCCTCCGACTTGCGTACACGGTGTGACGCCATCGTCCTGATCCGTCTCCGGACATCGCGGGCGTATTGCCAGATGTAAAATGGGCCGTGGTACCGCACACTATCGGCGTAGGCTTCGAGGTGGTCCATGAGGTGTGCGAGCTGCTGGTTGGTGTACTCCTGGATCTCGATGGCGGTGTCGTCGATGGTGCGGTCGATATCGTCCAGGACCTGTTTCTTGATCTGCAGCATGCGGTCGTAGGCGGGCGTGGCGTCTTCAATCTCCGTTGCGATTTTGGTGGCGGTTTGGTCAGAGAGGTCCGAGTTGTATTGGGCGAGTGTGCAGACGTCGGTGAGGAGGTTGGAGAGGTAGATTTTGGCGGGAGCGAGTTTGGAGCGGGAGCGTTTTTCGAGGATGAAGGAGCGTAGGGATTCTTCGAGTTTGACGAATTGCGGGACGAGTGAGTCAGGCTTGAGGGGCTCGTCTGGATTGTGGAGGAGGGTTTGCTGGGCGCTGACAAAGTGGACGAGGGTGTCCGCGTCTTCGTAGGTAGCGGGGGATATTTGCTGGATTTGGGCGAGGATTTCGCGGCGACAGCGGTCTTTGCGTTTGATTTGATCGAAGCGGTTGACGACGATGAAGATGTACGCTTTCTCTTTACCGGCTGTTGTCAAGAATTCTCGGCCCTGCGTGTAGAATCATCAGCGACGGATTCTGATGGCACACGGCTCAAAGCACGTTCGGACGCCTCGAATGACTCACCGACAAGGTGAAATGGTTCTCCGCATTCACAACAAACACAATAACATCGATCTCCTCCTGCTGCGAAAACAACGCCGTCGTCTTGATCGAATCGATATTCAGCCCGGGCGAGTCAATCAAGCTAATATCCACAACCCCATTATGCAGCAGACTGCTCTCCCGACTCCGATTATCCTTGCAATAAATCTTCAGCAGCTCATAATCCTCCTCATTCTCCTCCACCACCGTGCGCAAGTGTCTGAAATCAAACCGGGAAAAGGTGTCCGGTTTTGTCCGGTCGTACTCCTCCGGGATGCGTATCCCATGCACTTCTTCCACGCCTTCGTTCTGCAGGGCGTCTACGACCTCCGCAAAGAGGGCGGTGCAGGGCTGTTGGTCGTCGGGGACGACTTCACGGCGCAGGACGGCGTTGACGAAGGTGCTTTTGCCGGCGTTGAGGTCGCCGGTAACGAGGACTTTGGAGCGGATATCCATGATACGCCCGCGGAGACGGTCGAGGTGCGCAGTGCATTCTGCAATTTTGTTCTGCAATAATGTTGTGACGAGGGAATCCGAGTTGTGCGTCGCGTCTGTCGTCGTGCCTTTGAAGCGCTGAGATGCCAGGTCCAAAGACAGGATGCGTAGTGGATGTAGGTCGAACAGGTCGGTGGTTGACGATAATGGCGTCGGAACTCGGGGAGTGTGATCCCTCGAGCCATCCCTCCCATTCTCCTTTTGCGAATCCTCAAAGATATTTGACCGCGACAGCGTGTGCTTTGGCGCCAACGCGCGCTGCAAAGCCGACGCCGGGTACCGCAGAGTGAGCCCCGCCGTTCCATTCGTACCGTCGAGCGACCGCAGTAAAGCCTGTGTCCCGTCCAGCAATGACGAGAGGCGAGCTCGCTTTTGCGCAAACACCGCCTGGGAATGCTCTCCGCCGTACCCCGAGTCCCGGCCGTAGTCGGCCCCTAAACAGTTGGCCGAGTCGGCTTTGTAGAATGGGGAGTCCTGGGCTGTCGTAGCCTGCTTCCCATTTTCAGTGGGAGCAGAAGCGTCCACGGCTTTTGCGGCGACGGTAGCGAAGGAAGGACGAGGTTTTTCTGTGGAGGTCATCCTTTCTTCTTCGCTATGCGTCAGAAGGTGGGATATGGTGTTGGTGGGGTTCAGAAGTTTCGCTATTCGTTCAGTATAGTTGGTAGAAGTGCGCGAGAAACGGAATGGGCAGACGAGGTGAATGCAAGTTCCGAGGCGTTATATATCATGTATTCGAAAGAAACGCACGTAGGCGTAGTGGAGGGTGCTGCTGAGTAGAAGGAGTAGTGGGAGGGCAGGTGGGTGTATTTGCAGTGGTGGTATGCAGCGTCCAGTGACTGTCTGCCCAGTGGTGTGCACGTCAACAAAAAAGTCAGCACCAGCAAGCCGAGTGACCTTTTCCGAGAGAGCGAGTTGACATGCGAGGGGGGGGCTTGCTGATTCCTTGAGGACATTTATTATTGGACGCATTCACCGGTCACGTGAGAAGCGCGATTCTACCTCCGATGTCGACACTCCCCCCTCCCTTCCTATGTACATTCCCCTCGGACTTATCGGACTTACTAGGGGGGAAAACAGGGGCGACCGACGCACAAACGACCTTCACCAGCTTCAAAGTAGCACTCCCCACCGTCCAGGATGCGTTTGCAAGGCACAACATAAAACCCACAGAGGGGGGTCCCAACAGACCCAAGTCCCATCCCCCACCGCCATCATACTCTACATAACCCACCGGCAGGAAAAATATGGCATCCGCACAGCGCACCTCCTCAGATTCCATCCTCTGCTGGCCCCGCTCGCGTATCCCCCCGCAGTCAATCCCACCCTCATCCTCCCCATCCTCCTCGCTCAAGACCCTGCCCCTCCATCCATCCCCACCCGCCGTCCTCGTCCTCGCCATCCCCGACGCGCTCGGCCTCGCCATCCTCACCCACCTCCTCGGGCCTGCCGACCTCCCCGTGCGCGCCGCCCTCGTCCGCTCCCCGGGCTCGCTCCCCATCACCCTCGCGACGCACCCCAACCTGACCCTCCTCCCCGCCGCCATCCCCGACATGCCCGCCGCGCAGCTGGCCGCCCACGTCGCCGGGTGTGCCGCGGTGGTGTCCGCGCTGGCGCACGAGACAGCCTGGCGGGGCGTGCCGCGCGCAGGGATCGGGATGGGCGGGCGGGACCTGTGCACGGGGGTTGCGCGACGCGTGTGTGAGGCCGTGGCGCGCGTGGGGCCCGACGTGCCCGTCAAGTATGTGATGCTCGGCTGGGTGGATGATGATGTATACCCGGAGGCCGACGCGGCGAGTGTGCTCGCGCGCGTGGAACGCGGGGTCGTGACGGCGCTCAAGGCGTGCTTCCCGCCGTGGATGGACACCGCCACCGCCGCGCGCTACCTGGTGGAGGAGGTCGGCGCGAAAGACCCGTTTGTGGAGTGGGTTGTTGTGCGCACGGGCGTGGGGAGGGACGGGCGGGTCGGCGCGTACGTGGTGGGTGAGAGGCGGGGGTTGTTTGCGGGCGGCGTGCATGGGGACGCGACGACGGGCTGGACGACGACGAGGGCGAATGTTGCGCATTTTGTGGGCGAGTTGGTTGCTCGCGACGGGGTGTGGGCGGAATGGAGGGGGAGGATGCCGCTTGTTTGTGATGCAAAGTAGATCCGTGAGCGACGGTGCGTGGCTTAGAAGCAAGCCTCTTGTACATACCATTTCCCGGGAATCCAACCCAACACCCGCAGCCGGCGTATCTTTGAACCTATTTGCCCAGCAGGAACGAGTGCACATGTCCCGATGCTGCCTTGTTTGTGAAGACGCGAGCAATCTCTGAGCGAGCGAGTAAACAGTCTCTCACGAGGGACTGCGCGTTGATGTGGTGGATGACTTGGCGGGCGAGTACAACGGGATCCTCCGTTGACCACCGTGCTTCTCACCTTCATCTACGAACATGTACAGTACATGTACCGCACAGCATACGCATTGGTTGCCATCGTTCGTTGGCCCCTCGAAAGACATGGAGATTCGAGGTTTTGGATAAACCAATGCACGCAGGAAACACAACGAAACCAAGAGTGTTATGATATGAAGTTCTTTATTCTTTCATGGGGGGGAACAAAATACCCAAAATTCTCAGAAAAACGGCAAAGGTACCCTACGTAAAGAAAAAGTGAAACGGACAACTTGGTTGTGAACAGACAGAAGGTATCAGGGAGCCCCCACACAAATAATTCCCATCAAGCCAAACGCTAGCGACGCCGGGCGGGCCCTGCAAGAATCCCGTAATGCAAAGCCCCCAAGCGTTACTGACAGCTCTCAAAATCCCTATTTTCTGAAGAAAGCCCACACATCCGCACCCCTCCGCTGCCTCACCGCAACGGTGACCCCGACCGCAACCGCCGCGACACCGACAATGCTCCCGACAAGCCAGTACTCGTCCCACGCCTCCCTCAGGCTTCCCGGCCAGTTCCTTCCGGTCTTTGACGTCTCGCGCTTCAGCTCCTTTTCCAACTCGTTCTTTTTGGCGGAGGTGGCCTCGGCGGCGGATTTGACAGAGCGTTTGACTTTTGCAGCCGTGGCGTCGATTTGCCCGTTGACGGATTTGGCGGCCGAGGCGGCTTTGTCGGAATAGGTGGGGCCTTTTTCGCCTACCGACGACGACTTTGCGGTGGTGGTCGTGGTGGTAGGGGCCGCTGCTGGGGTGCTGTCGGTGACAGAAGCGGGGACGACGATGGAGGCTGAGGAGGCGGCGGAGGAGGAGTCGTTTTTGGCGCCCTTTTTACCCTTGCCGGGGCTCTTGGACCGTCCACCGTTGGTGGCAGGTGCGGAGGAGGCGGCAGCGGCCTTTTTGGCCTTGTCGGCGAACGTCTCGTGTTTGTTGTTTTCCAGTTCTGCGATGACTTCGTCGTGGTGCGTCAGCTCTGGGAGCTCGGGCATGTCTGAGAGGCCGGTTTCGAGGGGCTAACCGTGACAGGCACGCAAAAAAAAGAAAAAGAATAAGTAAAGCACTTTGCAGCAGTCCTGAATTTTCCCAGAATGCAAAGCGACAAGGCCATAAAATGATGGAGGCAGCGCTCTCGGCGTCCAAAACCACCCAATGCTCACTATCGCCGGCAGCAAGTTTATCCCTTGCCGCACTCCATCGTCCACACGCCCTCGATCATCGTTTTGTCGCGTCTCGTCCCCATCTCTGCCTTCTGAACATAAAAGTACAGTAGTGGTACACACCTCAGGGTTGGGGTTCAGGCCTTTCTCAGCAGCCTCAAGGGGAGTAGGAAAGTCCTCGGTGGAGGACGAAAGCGGTGTTGGGTAGAATGTGTCGGAAGACATTTTGCGCTGTGTTCTAGTGTGGAGATGACGAACGCGGATGAGTGACGTTTGTACGAGCGATAGCGTCTTCAAGTTGGGAGCGAGAGTGCTTACCTCTTGATACTGTGGAGGGAAGTGTAAAAGGTATGTGTTATGGGGGGGCGGGGCGAACAGGAACAGAAGGAGGGAGGGAGGGGGGTTTGCGGGTCCTTTTGTACTGAATTGAAGATAGCGGGCGGGCTGATGCAGGGCTGATGATGCGTGCGTTCTTGTGCCGCTTGTGTGTGTGGGTTTAACAGCGTGTGATTAGATGGCTAGATGGCGCAACCACTACTAAAATACTGTACAGTTGGCTTATTAGGAAATGGCTGATGATGGCTGATGATGATGACGGGGGTCTCTCATTAGTATTCAAGCAAGAACGCCTCAGTCAGTGTTGGGTGGGTGGTTGGCAAGGGAGCCAGCCGTCTCGGAATGTCTTCAAGATAGACTCCTTACGTCATACCACACGGAATGGCTCGGAGGGTGGGATGGATGGATGGATGACATCAGCTGCAGACAAAGACTCCATTTAAACAGCATCGATCGCGAGCGAGTGAGACCATGTGACCACTCCATCATATGCAACCAACCCGCACGCGTCCATCGCGTTCGTTCAAAAGAGGGCAGAAACAGCCCGTCGGACGTAGACAAGAAGGCAACTCCCGCTGCACGGACATACTGTACAGTATATCGCAAGCCAGCACTCAGCGCTCGCCTTCACCCTAGGCGGCCCGCCTCTCGTCCTGTATCCACCACACCCCCGCGAAGATGCCAGCATTCCTCACAAAGTTGTGGGCAAACCACGTACGCCCGCGCCTAACGCTATGGAAGCAGCCTTGGAAACGAGACGTCGGATTGTTGTTACTCGCGGCGGTTTGGTTTGTCTTCTGCATCTATATGGTTGCGCTGGCGAACGCTTATGCTGATAGGAAGGTGTGTATTAGGAGTTACGCGGGGGGGTGGAATATTGGGGAAGGGGTGGGATTTCCGAGCGATAGCGCGGAGAATGCTTGAGAGCCGAGCGGTAGGGAGGACCCGGCGAGCGCCAGCGAGCCCCAATTGCGCCCGAGGCGCAAGAATGCTTTCTGACTCGAAGCCAACATCCTCGTCGCCAGCGGAGCGAGCAGGGTATTGTCCGTTCATGCGTGGTTGATGGTTGGCAGAGGTCTCACATGTCCCTCCTCTTTGCCCCGTAGAACACAAACGAGAACAAACCACCAGGCGAACGGTACGTCGCGCCGGACCCATTGTTGGCCGCGACAACGCCCTGGTTCTATGGGTCGGGGCTCCCACAACATCTGGCGGACACGTTGGTCGCGATTTCCGCTGCATTGGTGGGTCGCGAATACCCATCTCTTGCTTTCATTGTGAACGTCACCTGATCGATGTCCATACCACAGCTCTTTGCATTCGCACTCACCCGCGGCCCCGCCGCCGTCACCATCGTCCGCCGCGGCCTCCTCATCGTCGGCGCCCTCTACCTCGGCCGAGTCCCCTACATGATGTACGTCTCCCCACTCTCTTACATCTCACCTATCACATCCACCTTTCACCCACCCAAACCCAGCAACTAATACCCAATCTTCCCGTAGGTTAACAGTCCTCCCCTCCCCCTGGATCTACTGCTTCACCCCGATCGACCCCAACTTCGGCGCCGACTCCTGGAAACTGTTCACAGGCCAGCGCGTAGACTGCGGAGACACGTTTTACTCGGGCCACACGATCGTGTTCACGTCGACGAGCATGCTGTATTGGTATCATTGTCGGTACTGGTGGATGGTCGTGCCGGTCGTGCTGTTTGATCTTTTTGGCGCTGTTTCGCTGGTTTTCTCGGGTAGGGTAACCTCGCTCTTCGTACATCCCATATACCGTTTTTGTTTGGTTACTGCCCCAAGCTTACCCACTATCGCGACTTTTTTTTTAAGGCTACCACTACACAATAGACGTTCTCGCCTCCTTCGTCTTCACCTTCCTCCTCTGGTGGCTCTTCCACCTCGCCGTCGAGATCGACGACATTGGCAACAAAAGATGGTGGGGGCGGCTTATCAGGTGGTTCGATAACAACGGCCACGAGGTGCTGGAGGACAAAGAGGGTCGGAAACGGCTGATGATGGCTGCGACGGGGAGGGGGCGGCGGGGGGATGTTGCGCCGGATGCATGGGAGGGTGGGAGTGGGCGGGAGGGTGGGGATGTGGAGATGGGGGAGCGACACGATCGGGAGGACGGCGGGTTACGGCCTCCCTCCGCACACCACCATCACCACGGCAGTGACATACATAGGGGTGAAATCGTGTCGATGCCGCGGTTGTCATTGACCGACGTGCGGTCGACGGAGGCGCAGCCGCGACCGTCGATGTCGTCGCGGCGGTCGACGGTGGAAGCGCAGCCGAGGGCGTCGATCGCGGAGAGGGGGTCGAGGGAGATGGCGAGGGGTGGGGAGGGGGATGGGAGGGGACATGTAGAGATTAGGGTTGATAGGGCGGGGCGGTAAAGCGGAGGAGTGAGAAGAGGAGAGGGAGCTTGGGGAGATGGGCGGAGTCGTGTCCGCTGGCGTATCTTTGATGGGGAGCTTGACATAGGCGTAGTGGGTCTAGTTGTAGTAGATAGATACCCGCATACTACTTTGAGGAATTCGACAGCACGAATGTCCCCTATCGACAGCTCACGTCAAAAGCAAACAAACTAGATGAATTCCATCTTACGAAAACATGAGCGAAAAAAAAGAGGTCGAAAGAACCATATATGTATAAAACAGTCCCCCAATTCCCCATCCAACGGGTTGTGCTGCATAACCGTAATGTCAGGGCTCCGACGTGCGTGCTACCTCCCCCCCTTCCCGCCCTCACCGTCTCTAGCATTCACAGCCGTACTACTCCCACTGACATTGCTCGCCACCTCCACATCCCTGCCCCCACCAAGCGCCCGATCCCGCCGATCAAGCTCGTACTCTGCAACCATCGCCCGCCGCCGCTCCGTCTCCCAGTCCACCCACCGCCGCCGCGGAACCTCCGTCGCCCCGTCGGTTTCGGCCGCGTTGCCCCCGTGCCCCGTCTTGTCGCCGCCCTTGGCCTCGCCGGCCACTTTGCGCGTTTGGCCCCAGGAGAAGTCGTCTGTGGGGGGGAGATAGTGGATGAATTTCGGTGTGGATGAATTAGCATGCCCCCTTTGCAGGCGTCGGACCGCAGCTTATCGGTTTGCAAACCCTCTGAGGTGTTTTTGACTTTTTCAACTCACCGAAATGCCAAAACGCATACGAGGGCAGCACCAGATTCCACACGGGCAACGCAAGCAGGTAGATCAGCATCCAGTAGATGTACATGCGGCGCCGCGTCGTCAGCAGGATGAGGATCGCGGGCAGCCCCAGGATCGCCCCGAGGAGGATCAGGGGGATCACGGGGATTTCCGGGCCGACGAAGGTCATTATGATTAGGAGGCTGTGGGGGTGGGAAAATGATAGGGGGGCGGTTGTTGGTTAGAGGAATACACAGCTAGAAGGGGGAGGGGCCAGCGCACTTACAAAGTGAAGATGATAGCGGCAGGCAACACGACGGTGCCGACGAGTTCCAGCAGGATGACAAACTGCATCGAGAAGCAGAACACGCCACAGAGTTCCCTGACCAGCACCAGCTCCATCAGATTATGGATGGTGGAGTTGATCCAGCGTCTGCGCTGCGACAGCAGCACCTTGAACTCGGCGGGGACGACCGTCTTGCAGTACGCGCGCGGCACAAAGATCTGCTTGCGGTGCGGGAACGTGCCGAGCATCAACGTCGTCAGGAACCGGTCCTCGCCCAGCAGCAGCAGGTTCTTCTTATGCAGCGTGTCGACGCGGTTCTCCGAGTACGTGTCGACGATGTCCGGGTTGCAGAGGATCGGCACCCACACGCCGTTGCCCTTGGGCGCCTTGATCCTGTACATGCAGAAGCACCCGGGGAGACACGTGACGCCCCCGAACACGGACTCGAAGGCCTTGGCGAGGTGGTGCGAGAGGTAGTATTCGAACACCTGGATGCGCGAGACCCAGGTTTCGGATTTGTTGGCGATGCGCGTCTCGCCGCAGAGGCCCATCACCTCGGGGTCCGAGACCATCGCGGCGACCATGCGGGGGAGGGAGTCCGGGGCGACTTTGGTGTCGGCGTCGACCATGAGGACGATCTCGAACACGTCGGGGGTGACGCCCATCAGGTAATGGATCTTCTGGAACAGGTCGTAGTCGAGGGGCGTCATGGGGTCGTCGAAGGTGACTTTCTGCAGGAAGGACATGAGCACGATCTGCGAGTCGCGTTTGCCTCGGTTGCCTGGTTTGGGCGTGGTGGATTCCTCGGGCTTGCCGCATTTGACGACCAGGATGGTCGGGATGCACCGCTCGCCGCGACGGTACCACGCTACGTACACCTGCGCCATGTTGTGCCGCTTCTCGCCCTCCGAGATGGCGACGTACGACATGGGCGCCGGCGGCATCGGCCAGTTGGCGTCCATCTCCAGCATGTCGATGATGATCTCCGGCGTGGATTGCGTGTTGCCCGCGCCTTTGATGAGCCCGTCCGCGACGATGAAGATGAGCTTGTGGTCGTCCGAGTAGGTCGTTTCCGCCAGCGAGTCCATGGTGTTGCGAATCCCCTCTGCGCCTTCGGAGTACGCGGCGACCATCATGATCGTGTAGACCTCGAGGCCGTACGGGGATTGGCAGCGGAGCACATCCACCTGGTCTTCGTTGAGCGACGGCGTGGAGGTGGGGCCCACGGGCAGCGGGTGGACTACCGTCGGTGCAGGCGGGCGGCCAAGCACGCTGCGGACGAGATCCTTCGCTTTATCCAACGGCGAGCCCCCACCACGCGGTGAGCCGGCAGCCCCATCCGCCCTCACGACCGTCGGCTGCCCAATAACGTTACTCTTACTGATATCCTCATTCGACCGCGCCACATCGACCATCACCGTCGACGCCCGCCGACTCACCCCTCCCGTGCCCATATCCAGCTTCCCCCGCATCGGAAAAGGCACGATCCCCTGATCAAGCGTCATCCTCCTCAACGCCGCCGCCTGCGTCAGTGCGGCGTGGTCCTGCTGCAACCGTCCCAATTTCCACGCCACCAGCCAGTCGAACATCACCGCCATGCTGAACCGCAGCAGCACGACGCCGAGAATCATGATCAGCGACACGTACAGAACGATGTCGGACGTGATGCACCCGAACGTCTTGCCCTCGATCTCGCCGACCGTGTACATGGCCGTAAGACACTCTCCCATCTGCAGCCTGGCGGGGGAGCCCGCGAACGCCTTTGACGCGTCTTTGCCCAGATGCAGCGAGATGATCTCGTTGGTCAGGTTGCCAAAGATCGGCAGGGTGAAGTTCGCCGACGTCGCAATGTACCGGCTCATATCCAGCACCTCGCCGCGATACACCATCAGCGTCGAGTTGGGCGAGTTGACCGTGTCCCAGCGGTACTCGATCGGCTGCCCGCGCACACCCGGGTTGGCTGCAACATACGCTTCCAATACCGCCGGGTCGTGGCAGTGGTCCAGCGCGGCGGGGTAGCGCGCGATCCCACACGCGGGCGTCGTGGTGCCCAGATACATCTCCATGCACGCCGGGGGCAGGGCGGCGATGCTCCCGGGCCAGAAATAGGGCGTGATGTCCACCCCGGTGTCGGTTAACGGGCTCACCTGGCCGGGCACGGCGCCGACCTGGTAGGTCCCCGCCATGAATCCGGGATAGTTTGCGTGGATGTCCTGTAATTTCGCGAGACTGTATACGACGCCGTGCACGCCGAAGGTGTTGGGCATGGTATCGTGCGTCGAGGCATTGAACGTGTCGAAGGACATCCGGTTGGCGGGCTTGCACACGGTCGTGACGAACCCGTAGGTGAGGAACCCGAGCGCGCCGCACATGCATGCGATGATCATCACCAGCGTCATCTTCTCCCGCCACGCCTGCTGCACGGCCGGTTCATGCATATCGCCGAACCGGGAGAGCAGACCCGCCGGGATGCAGCAGGTGGCGAGGCGCGTGAACTTGCCCCAGACGTCCATGTCCGTCGCTTGGGTTTTGAGCACCGAGGTCATTTTCGGCGTGCGCCCACCTGCCACCGCTTCCTCGCCGGGGACACCTCCGCCCGGAGCGCGGTTGGGGCGAACCATCACCGACCGACGACGTTGGAGCCGGCGACCGCTGTTGGGCGAGGCGGTGGTAGTTGGCGCGCCCATGTTGGTTTCGATCGCCAGTCGTTGCGCGGGCGGCCCCGTCGGTGGAACCGCCGGCCCCATCGGAACCCTGTCCCGCGCCGGCGTATCAATCTTGATACTCGTACTTCGATGCAAGCCCGGTTTCTTCGGCGGAACCGCCGGTGCTTGGTTATGCATACTCATATCCGATCTATTCCTCTGCAACGGCGTCGGGCGTTGCCGTTGTGGTGATGGTCGCGCCTCATTCCCGCCCCCTTCCTCCCCTTCATCGCTAGTCTTCTCATCCGCCTGCCCAGCCTCCATATCCGCGTCGCTCGCCTGTCGCCCAGGGGTGGCAGGCAACGCCTTGCGTCCTCTTTTCTTTTTTCCGGAAATCAGCTCATGGATGTTCTCGTAGCTCCGCGCCATGGGGAAGCCGGAGCGCTCACGGAGTCGTTTGGCCTGACCGGTTGCAGCCCCTGCTGCTGGCTCAACGGCGGCGTCATCCCCACCAGGCGCGAAATTGAGCTCGAGGGTGCGGGCGCGGTCATACGGGCTCTGTGCTCCTGTGTTTGCGTCGTTTTGGGACTGGCGTGCCGCGGTGGTGGTTTCCGTTCCCGAGGGAGGGGTGGGCAGAGGCCGTCGCCAGAGATTTTGCGCGCCGCGCCGGGCTTCGGCTAGGGACTGCCGAACGGCGGCTTGCACTTCCTGCGGGCGGTCGGATTTCCACCGGAAGGGTGTTATGTTCATGATAGGCGGGTGTTATGTAGCCTGTTGTAATGGGGCTTCCCTTTTCGAATGTATCGCCGTTCGGTGCTGTGGATGATTATGCAAAGTAAGACTTTGCTTCCCATAAGGTACCCGTTTCTGGTCCGCCCTTAAAAAGCTTCCGTCTGAACGTAATCCGTGAGACACAAATGAAAGCTCCCAAATCCCAGCTCTAAACAGTAAATCTCAAAGCATTTAGCAACGCGTCCACATCCAACCTCATCCCCCGCAACCATTTGGACCTTTTTCATACCACAATATTACGTCGGGTATTCCAGCCGTACCGATGTCAAAACGAAAACCAAGACCCACCGGGAAAGTTGCAGAGGGAAAGAACGGGGACCTCGAACCGTAAAAAAAAACGGTTTTCCGCCGTGCGTTGCCGGTCGAGTTACGTAACAATCGATTTTACGAATCGGCGCCCCGTTGGGTGGCGAGTAAGGGTGTGCAAGCTGCGTATCAAATCAAAATATGCTGGAAAAGAGGTTTAAGCTTATTCTTTGTGTGTGCCACTGGTCGAATACCTTGGACGGAGTTGCTCACGTAATGAAAGCTGTCAATTATTGTTCGCGCTCCCGTCGGTCCTTGGGGGTGTCACTGAGCAGGTATGTTCCCACATGTTAGAATTGCGGAGGGAGCTCCCCTTGGCGTACTTGATCGGAGTGATTAATCCTGCCAAAGACGGACCAAAGGACGGGGACCGGGGTTACAGGAACGAAGGATTTTCTCTATTTCAAAAGCGTTTGGAAGAGCACACCACCCGCGAGTGTCCCTCCCACCGGCATATAATCTGGACGAAGGAGCAGGTGAACTGATGTAGAGCTTTCTGGACATATTAGGCTCCCCACGATAACCTAGCATTTGGATCACACTGTACATTGTGTATATAGGTTCACGCTCTGGTTTTGATATCATATATGGATATTGGGAGTTGTGACTTGTGTCGTCGACCGGAGTCCCTCCTCCCCCGGCCCTGATGGCATTTGATGCCACGGCTCAATCTGCTCTATGACGACTCAACAGTCGTAGATATCCAAGTGGAAGACTGAACGCATGAGACAGACTAAAAGGGGTTCTTGCATCTCCACGTATAGATCCCCGTGACGACCGTCCGAAACGTCACCTCGCATTTCGCTTCTTACGCCGTTCACCTCCCAGTTACTATGCTCCAATTCGCAACCCATCAAGTCGCTCAAAGCGCCCATCCAAAGCCCTAAGGACTTCTAAACCCTGCTTTCCGATGATACCTAAGCTCCTCAATACTCTCCCTAATATTATCCAACGCTCTGTTTTCACAAGATGTTGTGATAGTGTGAAGGGGTCTGAGTAGTTGTCTTGCAGCTGCTGGTAGTCGTCTTGCAGGCGGTCGGGATAACAGCATTTAGTCGGAAGGGTTCTGGCAAGTGAGAGAAAGCAGCGAGCGAGCGAAGGACGAGATGCCACGAAAGACGTCGGAAGGAATTGAATGCGCCTGCTCACGTGACTGCGCAATTCAATTCCCCCCCCTCGGAAGTTGTTGCATTTCCCCATCAGGCGAGGGCTCCCATTTGACACGCCCTGCAAAACCAGCAACATCCACCCACAACACAACAACACCCACCCCCCCCCCCCCCCCCCCCCCCCCCCAAGCCATGTCTCAACAAGCAATGAAGAACCTCATGCAGGGCTTCATGCCAAAGGGCGGGAAGCCAGGCAAGGGATTCCTCGGCTCAACGGGAGCCCTCCTCGGCATCACCCTGCTCGGCGTTGGGATTAACCAGAGTCTCTTCAACGGTAAGTGGAATATCACCAGTGGCGGATGATCTACGCCTCACAACGGGACATTTTCGGTACTGACTTTTTTGTTGTGTAGTGGAAGGAGGTCACAGGGCGATCAAGTTCTCGAGGATTGGGGGTGTGCAGGACCAGGTGTATAATGAGGGGACTCATTTTGTCGTCCCATGGCTCGAAACGCCGATCGTGTACGACGTCCGAGGTAGGCTGTGGAGGTGGACTTGACAGCTTAGCTACGAAGCAGAGGCTGACGATCGATATTCCCCGTCTCGCAGCAAAACCACGCAACATCGCCTCCCTAACCGGCACCAAGGATCTCCAAATGGTCAACATCACCGTCCGAGTCCTGTCTCGCCCCATGGAGAACAAGCTGCCACACATCTTCCAGACCCTCGGGCAGGACTACGACGAACGCGTGCTACCCTCCATCGTCAACGAAGTGCTGAAGAGCGTGTGTGCCCAGTTCAACGCTTCGCAGCTGATCACGCAGCGTGAGAAGGTGTCGAAGTTGATTAGGGAGCAGTTGCACCTCCGGGCGTCGCATTTCAACATCTCGTTGAATGATGTGTCGTTGACGCATATTGCGTTCAGTCCGGAGTTTACGAGGGCTGTTGAAGCCAAGCAGATTGGTATGGGAGCGGAGAGAATCAGAAATCAGTTCAAATGTGCTGGGTGCCCATGCTAATCCCTCTCATCCATCGCAATCGTAGCCCAACAAGAGGCCCAACGAGCAACCTTCATCGTCGACCGCGCAAAGCAAGAGAAACAATCCATCATCGTGAAAGCGGAGGGAGAGGCCAAGTCCGCGACGCTGATCGGAGACGCCGTCAAGAACGCGCCGGGTTTCTTGGAACTGAGGAAACTCGACACGGCCCGTGAGATTGCACACACGATCGCGCAGTCGAATAATAGGGTGTTTATTGATTCGGAGAGTCTGTTGTTGAATGTTGCGACGGATTTGGGGTGAGTTTGGGGAATGAGAGTAAGGGGATAGTCTTTGGGGTGTTCTGGGAGGGGAGGTGGAGGACTAATTTGATATTTTGGTCTAGAGGCAAGACGGAGGACGGACGGAAGTAGAGCAGGGTAGAAAGAAAACTTCGAAGTGGTTCTAGGAGTATGAAATCAGGCGGAGGGTCGAGAGGAGGGCAATGCTTGTTGGAGGGGAGAATGCTTACGTGTAGCTCCCATCTCAGCTGTTGCATTGCAATTTGCTACCCCCTTTGTATGTAGGCTGTCGGCCGTCCCGCATTTGCATTATGAAAGTTTATAGAACAGGATAGTTCAAAATGTTTGGTACTTGAAGCTGGGAGGTAGCATTTTGTGGCATTGACATAGCCGTCGCTGTCGCGCATGTCAACCCTGATGGGTCCTTCATTCAGTAGGGCGTTTCACTAGCCCACATAATCGGACTTTTGCTCGGATTATTTCGCGATTATCTGCCGATTATTCCAGCGCGCACAGGAACGCGGTTGCTACGCGCTCCCCGATCGGCCCCCCAAGACACGTCATCCGGGGCCCGGCGCACCCCCCATCACACCCCAGAAAATCAACAAAAATCGGCGGTTTCGCTGATCTGGGGTGTGCAGAAAAAGCTGCGTTTGGGGTGTTTTTTCTGCCCCACATAATCCAATTATCTGCACACCCCCCGATTTTCTCCCTGCGGCGCAGGGTCCGTGCGGCGCAGCCCTGGACCCTGACCCCACGTGCCCCTCACCCCATGGGTCCCAGGAGTCTGAGGACGCCGAGCAACAGACTGCCCTCAACCAGCCCAACATGCCTGGGACATCTGACCGTCAGCGGGTGATCGCGGAGCTCGCCAAGCGCATTGTCCTCCGGGAGGTGGTGGGATACTTCAACGGCGGGACTAGCAACAAAGACTCGTGGGCCGGGTCGTTGTCGGAATCGGAAGCCGAGCTCGAGTTCGACATCCTGGTGGCGCTGATGAGCAAGAGGTACCTGGCTTCGCGGGACCCCGTCCCCAAACGGTCGTTTCGGGGGCTCCTGCACACGCTGGACAACGACCGGTGGCTGAACGAGGTGCGCATGAGCCGCACAGCATATGGACAACTGCTCGACCTTGTCAAGGATCACCCGGTCTCCCAGTCCCGAAATTCCGCCATCAAGCCGCAGGAGCCCGTATCTTTCCAGCTGTTTGTCGCTCTATCTCGGTTGGGGCAGTATGGCAATGGGGCCCGCGTGGGCCGCATCGCTCGCATGTGGGAGGTATCCGAGGGGTGCGTTGGTAACTACACCCGCCGGGTCCTCGCGGCCATTGAGGAGGTCGGTAGCCGCTGCGGCTGGCTCAACTGGCACACGGCCCAAGGGAAGGAGCCCATCAAGGAGCGCATCTACCGCAAGTCGTTCTTCAAGAACTGCATCAGCTTCGTGGACGGGACACACGTCGTGTTTTTCCAGAAGCTCGGCGTCGATGGGGAGGACTTCTTCAACCGGAAGAGGATGTACAGTCTCAACGTGATGGTGGTCAACGATGAAACGGGACGGATTACCTACGTTCACACGGGAATGTGCGGGAGCGCCCACGATGCCCGCGTGTTCAGCCATTCGGCTATGGCGCTGCAGCCAGACCTGTACTTCGGAGAGAACGAATATCTCATCGGGGACAGCGGGTACACCAACACCCTTACCGTCCTTGCCAGCATGAAGCGACCGCCCGCGGACGTCCCCGTTAACAAGGTGTTCAACACTTACATCGCGCAGTTGCGCATCGTGAACAAGCACACAATTGGGCGCCTCAAGCGTCGTTTTCAGAGCCTCCGCGTACTCCGCGTCGTCGTGAAGGACGCGGACTCCGCCCGTTACGCGAATGCGTGGATCCGGGCGTGCTGCATGCTGCACAACTGGCTGATGGACGATGGGTATCCAGAGTGGGGCGAGCGGGACCCCGATGCGTTTACGGCCGCCGGTGGTGGTGGGGTGCCGGACGTTACGACCCCCGGTTCGCGTCGGGAAGCGGATGCCCATAGGCACAGCATTCGGGACTACGTTCTTCGGAAACGCCTGGAGTGTTATGAATGGGCGGAGCCGGTGGAAATAGAGGCGACTTGTGGTGCAGGCTGTTGACAGGTAATGGTATTCAGACCGAAACAAGAACTAGAACAAGACTAGGAAGAACTGGTGTTGATCTGCTGGGGGATCAGGAAGTGGGGAGCTCAGGGGAGGCGGCTATTTATGTTTTTCTGGGAAGGCTGGGGAAGCGTGGGGAAGCAGAAGGGTACGGAATGAGAGGGAAGCCCAGAGAAGCGCCAAGGGTGGGGAAGCATAGAAACAGAAGACTGGGGATGGGGTGGCTACGCTGAGGCTGTGGGCGGGTACGTGGGGAAGTATGGAGAAGGGTTTGTAAGCGCCGAGTGTTGGGAGGTGTGGCTACGTGCGGCTGCGTGGAGAAATGAAGGCAGTGGCAGGTGTGGGGTAGCGCGGCTGCGTGCGGCTGCGAGGTTTGGCAGATGTCAGGTTTTGACAGGGAATTGACATTGACTGACTGTTGGGATGCTGTCATGAGGTAAGCGCATGGTATGGACGCGTCGTCCATAACATCACCCCCTCCTTTAGCCACGGCGTCCAGATGTTGTTTTGATGTTGGCAGGCTTTGGTCGGGGTTTGTCGGGGTACTTTTGGTGGAACTGGGCAACAAGCTCTTGACATCGGGCAAGGTGTTCCACTGGCTCCCATGTGTTCTCCGAGCTTGGCCAACCCTGCCACTTGATGAGGTACTGAAGGTGCGTGCGTCGAATATGGGAGTCAAGAATGTCTTCCACAATCCATTCCTCCTGTCCTTTGACTTCTTCTGGTGGGGTGGGTTCTGGCTCAGTTCGCTCCGGAATGGTGAAACGTGGTTCAAGAAGGGAGACATGGAAGACGTTGTGAATTTTGTAGGATGGGGGAAGCTTGAGGCGATATGTGACCGAGTTGATCTTCTCCGTGATTGTGAAGGGGCCAATCTTACGGTGATCAAGTTTCTGGGAAGGTTGGAGAGTCTTGAGATTCCGCTGTAAGAGCCAGACACTGTCCCCGGGTCTTCAGGTCGGGCCAGGTTGCCCTCTTAGCATCGGCAAAGCGCTTCATGCGTCCTGGGCCTCC